>NC_137695.1:152208887-152320230 GCF_964034855.1 Anser brachyrhynchus | reverse complement strand
CTTTCCTTTCCTTTCCTTTCCTTTCCTTTCCTTTCCTTTCCTTTCCTTTCCTTTCCTTTCCTTTCCTTTCCTTTCCTTTCCTTTCCTTTCCTTTCCTTTCCTTTCCTTTCCTTTCCTTTCCTTTCCTTTCCTTTCCTTTCCTTTCCTTTCCTTTCCTTTCCTTTCCTTTCCTTTCCTTTCCTTTCCTTTCCTTTCCTTTCCTTTCCTTTCCTTTCCTTTCCTTTCCTTTCCTTTCCTTAAAAAAAAATAAAATTGAAAGGCTGATTCTAAGACATAAATAAAGTTCAATAGCAAGTGAGTTAGAGCCTAAAGTCATGACTAGTTTGATAGAAATATGAAGCAATGAAAGCTGTTTCCCAATCAGACCTTTTCCAAAAGCATTACAACACTAACTCACTAACTGCTAGCACCTTAGGAACCAGCAATTCTTATACAGTCACAAAAATTACTTGTGAAGTCTACTTACTTAAAGGAATTGAAGCTGGAAAGGTTAAAATGCCCTCAGACACCTCTGTTTTCACTGCATTTGAAAGATTGATGAGTCTATGAAACAAGGTCGACTACATTTATATTTTTTCTGAGTGATCTGTAATGACATGATATATCCTTTCTTCTGCTGCACATCCTTAGTCCTACTTGTCTTCACAGTCTGTTGAACTTCAAGCATTGTGTGCAGGTCTTTCTGTCAACTGTCTTCTGCTTCTTGCAAATCTGGTCTGAAGTGATAAGCCTTCACAATCAATCAGTCCATGGTGGTGTCTTCATCTCTTCAAAGTGAATTGAAGTTTTCTGTGGTATAAAACACCTGCTTTATTTATGTTCTGTACATCCATGTATCTGTATGTACACTGCCTTTTAGTATTCTCTGTATTTTGTTGAGCTCTCTCTAGTTTCTCATTTCATTAGGAAGAGAGGTATGAATGCATGCTGCTGTACCTATCTTCTGATGTCTCTCTCTTTCTCCTTTCACTTTAAGACATTACCATTCCTGTAGTCCAAAAAAATCTACGTAGAATAAGCTATCATTTCACTGTTAATTTTTTCAGCTAAATCTGACCCTGTTACTAACAAAAAAGATGATTAAAATGGAGGGTTATTTTTTCTATTCTACAGTTGAAAAAACTCTCACCTAATGAACTAGTAAAAAGTTGATGAAAATCATTGAAATAAGCATAGCTAAACAGTTGTCTTACAAAGACGTTTGTCTTATGGCAACAAATGATCCATATCTAGAATTGTTTTTCACTATTTTTTTAAGAATAGGATAGAATAGAATAGAATAGAATAGAATAGAATAGAATAGAATAGAATAGAATAGAACAGAACAGAACAGAACAGAACAGAACAGAACAGAACTGATTTTGTACTGGAAGCAACTAGAATTTTATATTACACATTTTTACAATAAGCTTTTGGGTGAACATTAGCTTAAAAAGTCTACTATTTCAGGTGTGATTAAATTATTATGTAATTTTAATTTTAAAGTTGAGAGAATAGTCATTACTGCTCACAAATAATGTATTTCAGCTCAAAAATCAGATAAATTTAAATCATACTAGGATATAGTAGCTTTTTTTCAGAGGCATGTCAGCCTTGGACAGGATAACTGTTTAATAACTGTAATTATGCAGCCTAAAAGGCACTGATAGCAACAGATGTTGAGAATCCAAGTAGCAGCAACCTAACAATGTCACTCGATACATTTGAATATTTGCCAATAACACTTAAAAGATTTCATTACCTGATATAAGTTATTACAAGATTTGAGTAACTCTATTCACATTTAGCTTACTTTTAGCTGTAGTTATGTTGAGAAGCATATGAAATGGCAGACTGCCCGGTGAGCTCTCTTGCCCAAACTCAAATTCACTGTCATGCATATTCTTTACCCCAGCCTCACTTAGTATGAGGCAACCTGAGGGCAGCCTAAGTCAGTGAATTGAAAGTGTCTTGATATGAGTGAGGAACAGAATAACCACTCTTTATTTACAACATTCATAGACATTAACAAAAGATATAAGGATCTACAGTGCTGTTACAACCACGTGCCTTAGCTGTGGTTGTGAGGTAAGCCAAGATGCAAGCGTCTGCTTGGAAATTCAGACCATGCCTGATATGGAAGGAGCTTTCTGTTTTTGAAATAGGTGTCTGGGTTTTTTTTCTAAAGCAGGGAAAGCCAGACAGCAGTTATTTTATGTTAAGAGAACAGAGTTGGATTTCTTCTTTGGGCCTTCCAGAGGACCTTCCAAAATATGGTGATTAGATGTGGTATTAGAGGCACCTAATGGGACTGTAATGATGTGAATTAGATAAAAGTAAATTAAAATGTCTGTGTTTTAGTAAGCATATCTTAGTAATGGCTGCAATGACTTAGCAGTTATAAAAATTAAAAAAAATTAAAAAAATAAAAGGAAGGAAGGAAGGAAGGAAGGAAGGAAGGAAGGAAGGAAGGAAGGAAGGAAGGAAGGAAGGAAGGAAGGAAGGAAGGAAGGAAGGAAGGAAGGAAGGAAGGAAGACATGAAAAAAAAAAAAGAAAAAGAAAAACAGCAATAAAGAAAACAAAACCATAAGGAATTCCAAGACAGCGAAGTATAAACAGGATAGAATTCAGTTCAAAACTAAAGCACCTCCATTTTTGTCTACTGACTGTCTCAGGTGTCAATATCCCACAGAGCTCAGTTCCTAACTGTAAAGGTCTACTGCTTTTTGAGGTACTCCAGGATGCCATCCACATGCATGGACGTGATACAAGGGACTTATAAAAGACGTGATCATCTGTACTATCTGATAAAACCAGGCAAGAGACTGTGATGTCTCGTATACTGCTAATCACCCAAGCTGAAACAATTGAATGTCCCAACTAGTGCATTATCTGAACAGTTCACTAGGCTTCACCATGTGGAGTAAGATCTTCACACAGCTTCTTAACTGTGGCTGTCTATTGTAGTTTGAGATACCCTAGCACACTTCAGCTGGTTCCCACCCAGACCAACAGTGCGTGGGACTTCAGTAGGTCCTGTGTCAAATCTCCTAGCTCTAGATTGCTTTCCAGGATAGCCCAGGACATCTCAGCTGACAATTCAATTACTGCACTTGATTGGGCAACCGAACGTATCCAGGGTATGTATTGTTACTAATAGACGCTTAGACACCAAACACCTAGGCATCTTCACTTAATTGTCTTCCTCCTGAACCAAATCCTACCTGCTCCCCACCCCCACCCCCCATACACACTCCGTCTATCTAAACATGTGAGCTTGTATTTCCCCATTTACCTCTAAGATTTGGTGTTTGATATATGAAAATAATAATAATAATAATAATAATAATAATAATAATAATAATAATGTAAAGCTTACCTAGAGTTTTATAAATGTCACTGGTTATAAATTTCCCTTCTTTCTCAAGTCAGGATGATTGGATTTATTAAATAACAGCTTTATGGGAAGGAGGAAAAAACTAATGCTAGCTACATTTTTTATTTTATTTTTTTGTAAAATATTTCTAAATAGGATGGATTACTAGGGTGGATTTCTCTATTTCTTTGTTTGCTTTTAATTCATTCTATTGTTTATACTCAGATTCAAGTTTGGTGGGGGGTTTGCCTAAAAGAACTCTGTACATGTTTTGTACAACGAATGGTTATCGTCAGCATCAGGAAAGCTCAAAAGACTGTTGTAGGATTCACAACTATTATTCACACAGCTGTTCATAAAAGTGTAGAAGAGGTAGCAAGGAGAACCAACATTTCTTTACCTAGGGAAAGCACAGTCTTAAAAATACAGAATGAAGACAGGGCTGCAGAGACAAAGTATGGTTAGAAGATATTCTTGGCAAATAATTTGCATGATATTTTGCTTTATTTTTATTACTAATTACTGGGAAGCATTTGTCTTAAGTGCGTGTATGGGTATAAGGGAGATGCTCTACTAAACTCAAATATGAATTTTCTTGTTTTCCTCTGAAAATAAATACAACTTCAGAGTCAATTTTGCACCAGTACTATTGACTTTTGCCATGCTCTTGACATTATGGCATGTTCATCTGCTACAAATTGTAAACCAGTTCATACATTCAGCAAGAAAACTGTTTTTAAAAACAAATTTTAAAAGATAATTAGAAGAAAAAATAGTCACTTAACAGAATGAATTCAGAACATCCCCTTTATGTAAATAAAACACAGTACGCAACTAAAACATTAGGGACCTTCTCCACCTTCATTTCCAATGCAGATATAGTAATATGAGTTCTCAGAAATTAATGTACACAACAGCATTTGATATGATTCTGTCCTTTAACAGTGACTTCAGATCCTCTTTTGAGATTTCATCCCCAGAAACTGATAATAACTTTCCTGCAATACCCAGTTTAAAAGAGATAGGAATAGCTAAATTAAGCAGTGCATTAATGTGTAGCAATACAGTATTGACTCAATGGATTGTTTCCCTGGGTTTTGGCTCTAGTCTTGGAGCTACCAACTTAATTATCAACTTAATTAAGGTATGTTTTGAGGCATATCTGAAATGTTATTATAAAAAGAGAAACTTTAGTATCAGTTTCCTTGATTTTTTTCCCAAAATGTTGATGATACTGTTTTTCTGGAGGGATGATGGGGAAACTGGAGTAGAGAGACTTGCCAAACATTTATGATTGAAGCCTTTTGTCTACTAAAGCAAGCAAGAAGATTACTTTTCACTTCAATAGACAGATGATTTCAGTCCTGATATCCTTTTCTGCCTATATATTGGACTCTTAATTACATCTTTAAAAAATGAAATATGAGAAAACTAGACATTATCCATGACTATGGAGTCCCTGGACTTTATTTTAGGACTGCAAAGAAAGTTGTAAATTAGTGTTTGACAGCAAGTACCTGAGACCCTTATCTGTGTTTTAATGTGATCTCCAAGTTTCATTAAAAGTTAACTGCTGACTATACTTTGAATAAGAATGAGGGAAACCTCCTTATCTCATTATCTATACATAATCCTGTGATCCAAAAGAATTGGCTTTCCAGAGAAATGCAGTGATAAATCCATCCCAACTTCCTTTTCACAACAATGACTTGTAAGAAATAGTGAGGATCTTTTCTAGCAAGGAGCTATAGGATAAATTTCCTAAAGCAAAAGTATATTGTTTTTCCATAATTTGTATTTTATGCTGTGATGTATGAAGGTTTATATCCTTTCCATTCATTAACATGTCTTAACACGTGGGAATATCACAGGTAGTAGATATTATTTTCCCATTCAGCCTGCGCCTTCCCCATAGTTTGTGTCACAAAATGGTACCATAAAACTGGATTGAGTTATGTTATGAAAGCAAACTCTACTTCTTTCCTGAAGGTGAAACATCCTTTGTACTACCTCCACTAACTTTCATTTGCAAAGCCGTGCAAGAGATTTTTTTTTTTGATATGTCAATGAAATATCAAAGGAATAAAGCAATTGAGATAATACATATTTTTTTTTAAATAATATGAATTACAGTTACATTAAATGATATAGCCTAACTGTAATCCTGACTGGCTAAAATATACCAGTAGTGAAGAAGAACATATTATCCGAAAAGCCATGCTGAAGTAACCATAAATGCACCTTCTTCACTACTTCCCAATTGATCTGTTCCTTAACTACACACATCCAGTAACTTTAAGACCAAGAAAAACATTGTTACTCCTGTTTTGTTTGTGTCTTCTGTTTCTGTAGCTTCCATTCTAAGCTGTGAAAACACACCATTGAGTTCAGTACTCTGTTGTGATTTTGGTGTGTACTCCTGTTATGCATGCTCTAATGGTTATGTGTCAGAATCTGGAAAGGAGATTGTATTCCTAATATTCAGTACAATAGCAAACCTCGTAGTCTGTTTAAACCAGACATTAAAGTACTCCCCTTAATCTACTGTATGTGTTTAGTGGAACAGACATATTATTTTACAATTCTGTAGATTTCATCAAATGAATTGCATGGAATGCTGTAACGGTTTGCAATGCAACATGATCTAAAACATTGCATTTTAACCCAAGGGGACCAGCAGGTTTATTCTGTTTGCATGTGCTTTCCCCTAGACTCTGGCTGCCCTAACAAGAAATTCAATAAATCTGCTTCCAAACCATCTTGCACAAGCTTTGCATGTCCAGTCTGGGCCTGAGGAAATTAACAAGCGAATAGAGCACACCATCGACTTACGGAGTGGCGATAAATTGAGAAGAGAGCATATCAAGCCTTTTTCACTGATGTTTAAAGACTCCAGCCTGGAGCACAAGGTAGCTGGGTCTTGGTAGCTGAATTATTTGCTACTCAAATTGTAATAAATGTCCACTGAAATAGAGAAGCTCTAGGTTCTAGCTTGCATTGTTTCTTTTCTGGTTTTGTTCTTCTTTTTCATTTTGTTTCAGTTTTCAGAAGATGGGACTGAACTAGAGGTCATAATGGACACTGTCGTGATGCAGGTGTTACAGTGCTGCAGTGATTATGTTTCATTGCTGGAAAATGCCTACATTGGGCAAACTCTTCTTCTGAAAACAACAAAAGCTACTTTGCAGATTTCATTTGCTGTCTAGTACAAGCAGTTTTCTGTCATATGACAGGTTGCTTTGGCACAAATGGTGATTGAGCGTATTAATATACTGACACTTCTATTCAAAATATATACCCATATTTATATAGATAAGTGCCTTTCATTTACTAATAGAATCCATCTGGTCTCCTCTAGTCAGCCACTGTTTATTTCAAGTCCAAATTAATGTCAACTCTTTGTTTTAAACACCCCTTTTTAAAATTTGTTTTTAAAAGGTAAATGTTGTTCTTGTTTTTGTTGCTTCTCAGCAGCAATATGATCTCACTAATTTCTATTTCAGTCCGCATCCATATATAAGCTTTAGGTTAAAAAGAGAAAGGCAATGGGAGAACTTTACTTGCAAGCTGAGTGGGAGAGGTGTTGCATAGATCTCAAATGATTTCATTGACTTGCATGCTATTGAAATGCAGCAACAGCAGGCCTATGATTTGATGTGCAGTTAGACTGAAAAGAAAAGAAAAACAAAAAGTAGTTTCTAGTATGAAGGCTTACATCACCATCACTTTTCCACTGGAAAACAGACTGTTTTGCTTGACTTATAGGAGACTAGTCTTCAGGTGGTATTAATGGTGAGAGCTTCATGAAAACTGCTGGAAAAGAAAAAAATCTGCTTGAAGTGTATCAAAGTCCTTATATTAAAAGCAAGCCTATAGAAGGAAAAATAATTGTTTGCTTAAAAAAGGGAAAGATTCGATTTCCCCATGAAGATATTTAAGATACTGAGACACAAGGTAAAATCCCAAAAGATGCCACTGCTGCAAAAGAATGCAGTTATTATGCAAAGCTGTCAGGAACCCGGATCTCAACAACAGCTAAAGAAAGGGCTGTGGCTGAAACCACACCTCTCTTAGGAGGACAAAAGCAGTCAATGAAGAAAGTTTCCCCACTTGTCTTGTGAGACTGTACCAGAAAAGAAGCCAAAATTGTCAGGGACAAAAATCTTGGTAAGAGGAATAATATGACTCTGTGGTATAGTGGTTGGAAGCTTGGTGGGGTTCTCCGGATCACATGCTCTGGTCCAAGACCTGTTTGTGAATGTTATATGAAAAAGACATTAACACTAGTATTAGGCTTTGGAGCAGGAAGTTAAATTCAGGATTTCTGATATCCTGTTAATTAGCATTTAAAGATCTAAAAGTCATGAGCAATCTTTAATCTTTTAAAGACACAAGGTAAAAAGATAAGATGGAAAAGTCTGGATATAACAGCAATAATCAAGGTGGTGGATGGTGTATTAGAATTTTTTGTGTGTGTAAAAGAAGAAACAGCCTGGTCACAAACAACTTGATGAGTAAAGCAGACTACTGAATTAAGAACCTCACCTTACATTGCTGTTTAATAAAAACAAGTCCTGAACGTAGGCTGGAGCAAATGGACACTGCCCAGAATCAGATTCTATGTTCAGAGTCCAAACTCTCTCGTGATTTTAGACTTCATAATTAACATCCTTATGGAAAATCTAGACAGTCAGGTCAGAATTTCATTAAAATGCAACTTAGGCAAGGGGGTAGGATGAGCAAAACCATGCCCTAATCTATGACATTTCATAGGTCAGATTTTAAATATTAATAAAGTGTTTAATTACTTCTGGATATCAAAAAGTCTATTAGAAAGCCAACATTTTTATCACTTTTGATACATTTTCTTCTCACTGTAACATTTCCAACGCCACCCTATGTTAAAAGACATGGAAAGTAGTTCTTTCACTAATACTTCCTTTCATTCAATATTTCCTTAGGTATTTCCTATTTTTTTCTGTCCTCTGAATTGGGCTGATTTTTTTTAGCACTGCACAGAAATAGGTGTTGTTTTTATTTTTTAAATGTCAACACTGTTTTAGTTGCTCTAGTTCATCCACCTCCAATAGTTAGATAGTTGCCAGCCAGCAAACTTCTTGCTTGTGTTGAGTGTGCAAAGACACCATGAGTGTGTTCAGAGAAAGTTGAGGATTGCATCAGGATGTAAAGGGATGATGTGGGTTAAGGAAAGATGAATTGCAATGTACTCTTCCTTATAGGCAGGTATCTGTAACAGGCACCTGCCTATAACAGGGGACAACATGGAAAATGTCATTTCCTTTCTTCCTTGTTAGCCTGTACAGTAGTTACAGGTTGTCCTGATGGCCTTAGTGTTAAACTATAGAATAAAAACAATCATGAAAAAAACAATAGGGGAAATGTTTTCCCACAGAAGGTAGCTATTTACTCCATGTTGCCTTATATTACTATTGCTATCAGTTTCTCCCTTTCTCCTCTTGCCCATTCAGGAAGCAAAACAAGCTCAGATTAGAAGCCCCCCTCTGTTCTCTCTGTTAGAAAGAACCCATGAAAGGTTCTCTCTAACCTTTCAGTCTGGAATTATGCTTTCTTCTAGTCATTAACATTTTGCAACTGCTTACCATGACCTTCTACATCAGCCTCATGAGGTGTTCCCTGCAGTGTTGCTGAGCAAAGAGAGAGTATAAGTCTGTTGGCCTCCCATCTCACACTGCCATTTCCATTTGCTGCCACTCACCTTCAGCTCAGCACAGAAGCAGCTGTAAGTCAGACATAACTCTGAAATAAATGAACTTCTCTTATGTAAAATATTGCACCCTCACATTTAGACATCACCCTTTTGGGCAGCACTTGTATCTGTCTAATACTTATTTCTTTTACCTGCAAATACTTCTCATTGCAGACCTCACAGTTATTCAGTAGGTAGAACAACCAGTACCCATACTGGATCTCCCCACCAAACGTTGTTACATTAATGGTGTTCAGTCAGTATTAAGTTAATGTTCTGTGCCTGAAACCACAGAGAAGTGAGTAACCATATGAACAATACTCTATATTTCTTTCTACTGCATTTGTAACAGGACTGCTATGCATTGGGATCATAAGCCTTTTTGGGTGGCTTGAATGGATCTCAAATGTCATGCTGGACTTCTGCTAGATTTTTCACCTGCCTGTGCTTCTTATTCTTTTATTCTTATTCTTATTCTTATTTTTATTCTTATTCTTATTCTTATTCTTATTCTTATTCTTATTCTTATTCTTATTCTTATTCTTATTCTTATTCTTATTCTTTTATTCTTTTATTCTTTTATTCTTATTCTCATTGCAAAGCAATTGCAGACAGCAGATTTATACTAGTACTGAAAGTGCTAATTTACTTCTTTTGAGGTTTAAAAAGCTAATATATATATATATATATACGTTTTTTTTTTTCTGGAAACAGCATGCTCAGAACTACCATGAATGCTAGCACAGGTCCCATTTTGCAACAGTTTAAATCATTTGTATATGACAGCAACTTAAGCCAGTGCTACAACTTCCCCTTCCTCTCTTATCTCATTGCTTTTATGTCCTTCTTGGTGATAGCATAAATGTAGATTCCACAGCAAGCTGCAATGATTGCATTAGTGAAGGGGTTATATCCCTCAGGCAATACGCATATTTCCACATGAACTTTGTAAGAATACATTTTTCAGAGGATTTGTGCAATATCCCCACCTGGTATATTTTATAGATTCTTTCCCCAAATGGACTAGTCATTATTAACCTGTATTTTACTCATTAGCACTTGATGGCTCGTTTAGAGACTAATTCACTCTCAATTTTGCTAGAGGTAATTTTCACAAATAGGATGTAGACAGATAGAGCAAAAGAGTCATCACTGTAGAGTAATTCTAATGGTAGCATGAAAATACACTGAAGGTTTTCAAACATGTAATCGCTCATGGGGAAAATCTCCTTCTACTTTAGTTGATTTCCAAATATTAAAATATGTCATTAAGACACTCTACCATGATAACAATGACTTGGTAACATCAGTAGCATGTATTTTCAGAGAAGATAAATCATAGAAACAGGGTAAGGAATTTTGCATTCTGGTAGGGTTTTTGCTAAGGAGAGTTTGCAGTGTAAAGATTTGTATAAAGATATCCTAAGCCCTCATGTGTGTTTGTATTGAGAACATAAATAAGACTGGGCTTAGAGGTGGAGTGTCTGTGTATTTTCTGTGAGATGAGCACACTTAAAATATCAAAAGAGCTTTGAATTTCTCAGTACAGGTTATCTTAGGTCAAAATTAGACCTAAATATTTGAATTTCTCTGTATAAAAGGTTCAGATGGGTGAAAAGTTAAATGACTAGAAAACAAACCTTGCCCTTCCTTCATCCCATATCCTTGCAGAAATAAGCCTCACCTCTTTCCTTTGATTCAGAAACTTCCAGTGCAGAGCCAAGAAGCTCTGGAAGAAACACTTGGCAAATCCTGAGCCTGTTTAGCATCTTCTTTTCTGTTATTGATTTACAACAGGGTCTGTGTAGACTCTCTGTTCTTCTCAGTAGTTCATCCATCCCTTTTCCCGCCTTGAGTTTCCATCTTCTTCTGTGCCTGCCCAGCAGAAGCTGCAGAAGCTTTTTCAGCAGCACAAACATCATCGCTCTGAAGGCAAAAACAAAACAAAACAAAAAAACAGTCTCCCCTTTCATCCAAAAGAGCAACAATGAGCATAAAGCCAACCAACTTCCTACCCAGTGTGCAAATGCTCTAGGTGAACATATAAAGCCTATTGCATGTCCAGCACTCACCTTCCAAGGAGCTCTGGGAAAAACTGAGAGGTGGTGAATCACAGAATCACAGCATAGTTAAGGTTGGAAGGAATCTCTGGAGATCATCTAGTCCAACCTACCTGCTCAAGAAGGGTCCCATGGAGCACATTTCCCAGGGTTATGTCCAGATAGCTGTTAAATATCTCCAGGGAAGGAGACTCCACAACCTCTCTGGGCAACCTATCAGTGCTCAGTCACTCTCATAGTAAAGTTTTTCCTCAAAAAATGAGCAACATTACTTGGCAGAGAAAACTTGGCCTTATTTATTTGAGCCAAATTTCAGCTAGCTGGCTGGGCATGAATAAACAGTGCCATCCAACAGCCCAAAGCTCAAGACAAATGGCTCAAGTCCCTTGGGAATAAAGGAGGAGATCCCGCTGCACAATAAACAAGTCATGCCAGTGCGTGTAGGCCTATGTGACTTTGCAGCTACAGCTTTGATTACAGAGTACGTCTCATCATGATTCTTTCTACCACTCTACCTGGCTCCAGCAGGCTACGTGCCTTTCCATATTTATGGAAGAGTCTTGAGGCTTAATTTATCCTTAACGACTTCTCCAAGTCATAAAAGGATAGGCTGTTAGAGAAATGCTACGTTTATCATGGGTGTTTGTGCTGCTTCAGAGACAATAAAAATTTCTCATCACAACTTTGTTACTGATTAGACCACAGCATTCATCCTTTGACATAACGCTTGACACAGTGAGCAATTCCATGTCTATATTTCATTCAATTAATTTGCTATAATTTCCCTAAGTAATATTTAGGATTTAATGTTATATTTTAAGAAATGTGTCTTTCTCCCTTTGGTTCTTTTTGTGCCACAACCAAAAAAGACTGGGTCCATTATTTAAGCAGACTGATGCAGTTCTGTTTTCCTGCACATGAAATTGGGGTCAGTGCCTCTGTGCTTTCAGCAGCAGAATGAAGTGTAGATGCCTTTGAGCACCATCAAAAATCATGTCAAAATGGTACTGCTTCTGAAAACAGCAGACACAGGGTATAATCATGGCAGAGGAGGATCCAAAATGAAAGGCGTCAACAAACAAACCCATCTCTTACTCAAAGCAAATGGGAGCAGGAAAGAGAAGCCTTTTTCCTATTTCAGAAGCTTGAGTCTGTATAGTCTGTATGAGTGTAGCCTAAGTCTAGACAGGATCTTCCTTCAAGAACAGTTTAGCAGTAAAATGCAGGAGTACACAAATGAACGCTCTCAACGCATGTTGCTGATACAGTTATTAATTGTTTTTTATTTTTCTCAATTATAAAACTCTTCAGGCATTTATAACTGCAATTTGCCTTATTTTCAAACTCCTGGAGAAATATCCTGATATCAGATGTTTCTTTGATTCTGGTTTACTTCTCTTCTGCATATGTAACTCTCAGATCCCTCAAAAGAGATTAAATAAAATGGAGTTACTGTTCAGAGGAAGAAAAATGACTGAGACAAGCTCCTATGGGATTGATCATTAGGTGAAGAAAATTTGTTGTCATCTGTATAAGATAAATACTTCTGTGGACCAATCTTCATCTGCCATAAATGATTAGAGTTTCATTAAATTATCAGTGTTTAATACCAGCTGAAGATTTAGGCAACATTTCTATTTAATCTGATTCACTGCAATTTACTGACCCACTATGATTTATTGATGTATCTGTTACTCCAATTCTGGCTAACTCCAATAGAATGGGAGTCTGCTAGCATTTTCAGTGGTCCAATATGCTGGGGAAAAAATAACTTTCCGATAAATGATGGTAATAATGCACTTCAAATGATCTTTTACATAATAATACCCTCATTTTCTCCTTGGAGAATGCCCACATTGACAAGTTTCTGTACAGCCTCTGGAAATGTCAGGGTACAGACATAACTTACATCCTAGCTACAGAATGCCCCAAATTGGGTGCATTTAAAATAATTAAAAAAGAAAGCAGAAAGGTATCAATATGGAAAGCACAGGGACACCTCTGTAATATAACACATGCAGACAGGTTACTTTTTTGTTTGCTTTCAGGTGAAGGAACCCACAATTCCTTTGGTGAAGCAATTATGTTTTTAGTACTGTATTCAGCAGCAGAAGCCTCTAATATCTATTCATTCACTTTATGCAAATAAATCGGAAAAAGAGACAGTCAACAAAACCATTTCATAGTACAAATGAAAATTAGAGACTTATGTTCAATAAGTATTTTACCAGTGTATTTGTGATTTATTGGTTGTGCTTGGATTTTAAAAATAAATTCAGAATTATTGACTTATTAGCTCTTCCCCCAAACCTCTCATATGCATCAGTCTTTATGAAATCACTGGGTTAACAGCTAATTTGCTCTTCTTTTTTTTTTCTTTTTATTCCAGTATTCTCAAATGCGGGATGAAGTATTCAAATCAAACTTGGTGTGTGCATTTATTGTTCTTGTGTTTATCACCGCTATCCAAAGCTTACTTCCTTCTTCCAGGTAAATACAGAAATATATTACTGTGTATCTGAAGGCAGTCTTGGGGAAATAATGGGATAACATTGCTAGCAGATGTGGAATGAGCCAATAAACTGCTTGTTCCCCAAACTCTTTGGAAATATTTTTGCCCTTCCTCCTATGCCCCCCCCCCCCCCCGCCACCTCCCTTTATTATCTGCTTTTGTATCACATTCTCTGAAACTTCACATTTTCATGTGAGAGACAGTAGTATCTATTGACATTATAATGTTATGTTTTTAAGCAGAACTCCCACTGAGATAAGCGTTAACGTCGTCTTACAAAAGTTTGACATGGTATGGTCTGGTGCTTTCTGCGTTCAAGTAAAACATGATCCAGACTTAAAACTGTTTTTACAAAGTAACAATCAGGGATTGTTTTGGTTTTGTTCCTTACATGCTACATTAGAAAGTTGTAGTGTTGTGCTTTGTTGCTAAAGATATTTATTACCCAGCTGGGGGAAGCAATATTTTGCCCTTAAGAAGCAGCAGCAGCAAATGATCTGGTAGACCTTTTCCCCCTTCTGCTTCTGTCTGGGGCTGACCAAGCAACAAGTTCCTATCAAAATGAAGAAATTGACACAGCTGTGACCTATATGTTTACATGTGTAACATAGTCAAGCCCACCAATTGGCCTTTTAGTCTGCTACTTAACAAAACAAGATTATATATAAGGAATACAGTCAGTTTTCTAACATCATAGCAAAGCCAGCAGAACATCAACTGTCGCTAAAGCGAGCCTCTAATCCCATTTGATATTTGAACAAGTGCCCAAATGGAAATGCCCAGATGAGCATAATTGTCAAGTGGTTTCTACCACTCAGATGAACCTTAGCTTATGGCTTCCTGGAGAATAACCTTGAAAATGCAGTACTTGTATATGAAATAACAAGCTTATGTTACAATCATCCAGCAATATTTCTTGGATCGTTGTTTGGAAGGCCTTGTTCACCATGTTTATGTCCCAGAATAACAAAACAATAATTGGATGCAGGTCGGTAATTGCATTCTGCAGCAGTAGTGTACCATGTATTCCACAGTTGTTCCTTGATGGGAATCTACGCAGAGTAGTGTCTGACCTTGTGCTGTTCCTTATGTGCTATATTGCTCTAATAGTAGTAAGTTTGTTTGCTTGTCTAAAGTCTTTCTCCCAATGCACATCCAAAATTTGTCACTTCTGGTAGCTGTTATTTTTGCCTTTTCTCAGTATGTACAAGATTTATGGATCTTATTAATGGAACCTGTTTTCTAAAATTATTTCTGCTGCTATATCAATCACTACTATACCAGCAAAAATACATGACATTTTTTCTATCTGCACAAATTCATCTCTGTTAATTCTCATGACGGTATCTAGTGCCATTGGAATTAGAGGAGTCACATAGCTGCCATGCCTGCAGCTGTCTCTCATTCTGGTTTCCCATATTGCACAGTAATTTGTGTTTTCCCCTGCACTTCACAAATTTTTTGGACCTTTTTGTCACTGAATATTAAACAGGCTGTAAATATAATAAATGGGAAAAAAAAGTTTAGATATTTCCTATATTATTTCCTACAAGATAAGATAAGCAGAGGTTTTTAAACAAAATTATGGAACCTTGGCCCCAGGATTGCCTCAGAAGTCGGTTAATAGAACCTGGGAAGATATCTGGGGAAAGACTAACTACCACTATCCCTTTGAGAAAGAGGATTTGACTAAGTTATCAGGTACTTCATGGCAGTTCTGATGTCCTTTCAGAAGACCACTGTAAAGATTTAAGAAGTCAAATTTTGGTCTTCATTTTTTCAAGTTCTGATACTTTTCTTCAGAAATATGTTTCAGTCTTCAGTCTTAATAAAGCATAGTTGTTAAATGAGGAGTGTTCAAAAGCTGAGCAAGGCCAAAAAAAAAAAAATAAGATAAAAAAGATGAGGGGATCTGAGCAAGAAGATTTATTTAAATGTATTGAATGAGGAAATAAGTTCACATAAGTTCAGATTTCTAAAATTTCTGTTCAAAGACCAATTCCACTTATGAGTATAAGCACATGAACAAGATATCACTAAGTTAGGCAGGATTTGGATTCAGAGAATCCACTTATGTTTAAGAGAAAACACTTATGTTTATACCTCTAGTAGATATCAGAGAAGTACCATAGGAGGAGAGCATGGATATCATTTACACAGAAAAACTAACAAACTGTATAATTCACACCCCTCATGGTAACTTACCCTATCAACATATTTTAGAGCTTTTCAATTTATGCTTTGGTGCTTTGTTGAACAGGGATGGAATTATGTGTTTGTTTAAGTACATTTGAATATTTTGCTAAGCTGAGTCTTTTGGGAATTTCTGGAAACACAGTAAAAGAAACATTATTTAAATCATCATAAAGGATATCTTACTAAGGATCTTCAGATAATTTCCCATGTAGGTTGCGTGGGTCTGTGTGCTAAAGAAGGTAATCATAGGATTGCAGAATTGCTTGAGTTGGATGACCTTAAAGATCATCTAGTTCCAACCCCCTGTCATGGGCAGAGATGCCAGCCAGTAGATCAAGTTGCCCAGGGCCTCATCCAGCACTTCACCAAGCAATTGCAAAAAGAACAAAGACTAATTTTACTTAACAGAAAAGTTAACTTATCTTTCTGTTATTATAACTCCTATGTAAGGGAGTTGCAGAATTTTATCTCAGTTTATATATGTCTCCTGCAGGATAAATATTGGATTCATTCATACTTTCCCCTGACAGGATAGGTACCTCACAGAATTTAAGAATCTTTGCAGTAGCTTTCATGCTTTGAAATATTGAGTCATTACTCTAAGTGACATAAATTAATGCCATATTTCTATTGTAATTATCCTCTATGAAGCCATTAAGTTGCATTGCCAACTTTGCAGTGATTCATCTTTTCCATCTGAAAGGCTTGGGAGTTTGATTCATCTCCTGCAATAAACTTCCTATATGCTTACATGTGCAACAGGTCATACTAGAGCAGACTTCTGTGCTACTCTTATTTCTGACAGTTTTTCACTGGGTTGTTCTTGTGAGGGGAGAAAAACAGTTTTCAAATTGTTCATTTAAAACATCTGCATCCTTTGTTTTACATAAATTTTCCTTCTGGCTCCACAACTCTTGATTTATGACTATGAACAAGGAAGAGGGAAGGCAAAAAGCTCCATTTCAAACTCTATTCTGACATTAGGGGACCTCTGGAAAAAAAAAATCATTTGGCCTTAAATTGCTTCTTCAATGAAAAAGGGATCTATCCCATGCACTTCTGAGAGAAGTTCTTAGACAGAAACGTATTATGTCTTGTCCCTTTTCTTATAACCTCTGTTATATCTTCTGCTGTACTTGATCCTATCAACATGCTGCCAATATAATCTTTACACAGATACTGGGCTGATTCTCTGGGACTTCTTAGGTGTGCACAGTTTAATTTTGTTTTTATCATAAGCAGACTTGGATGAGACAAACACATCAATATCTAACAGAATAGCTACCACAGAAGAATTCTTGTTCCCTACATATCTATTGTAAAAGAATACAAAGCCATGGTTTCTCAGGTGCCTAGGCAGGTTGCATTGCATTTTGGATTGATATCCCAGTCTTAGGTCCCTAGCTGCTCCCTGTATTCTACCATAATACAATAACATTTGGTCTTAAATGTGTAGTGTGACGGTCCAAAATAAGAACTCATGTTTAGTGTCCTCAGGTTTGACATCTTGAGTTTTGACCTCAAACTTTTTGAAAGCTTTATTTTGGTTTCATTTAAAGCTTGGTCAGTTTAGGTCTGCTGTATTGGACACATATGCATGAATAGGCTGTCTATCTGCATCTGAGTTATTAATAGAAACTCTCAGTTCCAAAAAGAATCTCAGTCATTTAGCTACTGCAAAATATTGTTGCAGTGTAGGAAGCCAAAAGAGTTTATTTCACATAACTTTTGAAACCCAGAGTCCATGCCCTGGGTTCAAAATATAACCAATGGAGAACCAGTCAGTCAGTGGACCTCAAGGTGGCTTTCAGCTGAATAAATATGAGACCGCTATGCAGTGAGATGAATATCCTAAAGCACACAGCTCTCTTAATGAGCTCTTTTGACTCTCTTGACTAGTTCTCCATGACTATTGTGCAGCTTTTTCCTGGCTTTATTGTCTCTTCCTTGACTACATTGCTGTCTCTTAAACTCATCTCTGATGATGGTCTTCGGGACCCTGGGTGCCCTGAGCGGGAGGACCATGATGACGGTGGGAATGACAAACTCACTACCGACCCTGAACATGTGCGGGATTTGCTGCTCCACCTGGATCCATACAAGTCCATGGGTCCAGATGGGATCCATCCCAGGGTGCTTAAAGAGCTGGCTGATGTCATCGCGGGACCTCTCTCAATTATTTTTCAACGATCTTGGGAATCTGGAGAGGTCCCAGTAGACTGGAAGCTGGCAAATGTTGTCCCAATTTTCAAGAAGGGTAAGAAAGAAGACCCTAGCAATTACAGGCCTGTCAGTCTCATGTCAGTGCCTGGTAAAATTATGGAGAAGATGATTCTTGAAGTTACTGAGGCGCACCTGGGGGACAATGCAGTCATTGGTCCCAGTCAACATGGGTTCATGAGGGGTAGGTGCTGCCTAACAAATTTGATTTCCTTTTATGATAAGATCACCCATCTAGTTGACCAAGGGAAACCAGCTGTTGTGATCTTTTTGGACTTCAGCAAGACTTTTGACACGGTTTCCCATAGGATCCTACTGGACAAGATGTCCACCATACAACTAAACAAAACCATCATACGATGGGAGAGCAATTGGCTGACGGGCAGGGCTCAAAGGGTTGTGGTTAATGGGGCCACATCTGGCTGGTGGATGGTCACTAGTGGGGTCCCTCAAGGCTCCATTTTAGGGCCAGTCCTCTTCAATGTCTTTATAAATGATTTGGATGTAGGACTAGAAGGTGTTTGGAGCAAATTTGCCAACGACACCAAACTTGGAGGAGTTGTGGACTCAGATGAGGGTGGAAAGGCCTTGCAGAGAGATCTGGACAGATTGGAGAGCTGGGCGATCACCAACCACATGAAGTTTAACAAAGGCAAGTGCCGGGTCCTGCACCTGGGACAGGGCAACCCTGGCTATACGTACAGACTGGGCGATGAGACGCTGGGGAGCAGCCCCACAGAGAGGGATCTGGGGGTTGTGGCTGACAGCAAGTTGAATATGAGCCAGCAGTGTGCCCTGGCAGCCAGGAAGGCCAACCGTATCCTGGGATGCATCAAGCACGGCATTGCTAGTCGGTCGAGGGAGGTGATTGTCCCACTCTACTCTGCGTTGGTGCGGCCTCACCTCGAGTACTGTGTACAGTTCTGGGCACCACAGTACAAAAAGGACATTAAACTGTTGGAGAGTGTCCAGAGGAGGGCAACGAAGATGATGAAGGGCCTAGAGGGGAAGACATATGAGGAGTGCCTGAGGGCACTTGGCCTGTTCAGCCTGGAGAAGAGGAGGCTGAAGGGGGACCTCATCGCAGTCTACAACTTCTTCGTGAGGGGGAGTGGAGAGGCAGGTGACCTATTCACTGTAAACACCAGTGATAGGACCCGCGGGAATGGTGTTAAGCTGATGTGGGGGAAGTTTAGGCTGGACATCACGAAGAGGTTCTTCACCGAGAGGGTGGTCGCACACTGGAACAGGCTCCCCAGGGACGTAGTCACTGCACCAAGCCTGTCTGAATTTAAAAAGCAATTGGACTGTGCACTTAATCACATGGTCTAGACTTTTGGGCAGACCTGTGCGGTGCCAAGAGTTGGACTAGATGATCCTTATGGGCCCCTTCCAGCTCGGGATATTCTATGATTCTATGATTCTATGATTCTACATTGCTGTCTCTTAAACATATTAATGTTTTTGTATATATTTTTTTCACAGTATAGTCTTCTTTCATGGAGACTGTATTACTTCTTATCTCTCTATATAGTAGTGAGAGAAAAACTAGAATATTTAGTGTCCATGAACTATCAGTTCCATGAAGAAAAGGTTTCTGTCTCCAGGATTGTTGATTTCACACATACCTCCTTTTTCCTATACTCCATTCATGAGGATATCCTGAGTGTACCCGTGAACGTCTTTTGCTCTTGCAGCAAGCATCAGTGGCCTTCTGTGTATTTTCACAGACAGAAGCTGTTCTCAAAGCGTTGTCACATAACCTGCTTGGTGTCATTGGGACTTTCAGTGAATCTTGAGATTTTTGTGACGAACTTTTAGTTGTACAGGACGAAATCTGTGGCTTCTGCTCCAGTCTTTGTTTCTTCATTATTCACTCTTCCCAAATGCAATTTGTTTTCTCTGGCTACATTGTTCTTTCCTTCAAAATTCTGAATGAGCTTGCTGAAGGAATGGAACTTTTCTGGGAAGCTCCACTGAGTTCTGTGTTCATCACATACAAATATTTGGAAAGTCTTGTAGGAGTGAAATGCTGAAACAAATGTAAGATAACATTGTGTACTAATGAGAAGAGTTTCAAAACTAATATTACCACATGGAAGCTCTCAAGGGACATTAATGTGTAAATCATTTTATTTCAGTTCATTAGGGAACAGAGTTTCCATTTTGGTATTTTTCGTATATTATTTCAAAATGTTTTGTAACATAATTTGGTACTACAAAAAAACTATCATCTTATGCATATAACACCTTTTCTGTTTATTATCTATTGAACTATTCTTTTTTTCTGGACTCCTACACATAGAAGCCATAGCTTAGAACCAGTTCAGAATTAGCTCTGCTAAATCCAAATCTGAATAGCCTGAAACTGAGGACAATTCCAGGTAAGTTGAAATATAGCCCACTCGGATTCAGGGAGTGAATATGGCTGATCTAAACATACCGACAAACTAGGATAGAAAAGCTGTGGTGATATTGTCACTGCTGTTTCCATTTACACCCTTAAATTTGTCTTGCAATAAGGCCCAGGCATAGGGATAGTATTGTACCTTACTCAGCAAGATGAGGGATAGTGGATGTGTAGTCAAATCTGAATCTTCATGTTTTCAATAAGATAAAACATACTCTTACAGGGGGTTTAAGAAGCAGAGTACTTCTCACCTACACTTAGCTACCTGGAATTGCAAAAGTCTCCGTGGAATGCTCTGATCTCTTTCAAATCTCTTTCAAAGATTTTTTTCCTGTGAGAAATTACAATTATGTCACTGTAGAGTACTGGCATGTATACAACTAGGTTACTAGAAATTTTAATTACTTAATTACTCTGTATTGCAAAAAGGCAAGGGAAAGGAGTGTGAAGAGATCGGAACTTTACGGAAGAAGTGGAGTTACTTTTAATTTGCATGGGTTTAATTGAAATAAAAATCTTTGGGAAAAGAGATATGAAAGGACAATAACTGGCAGAAACAGGGACAATAAACTTGATTTATGAAGTGCTGAGTGCTTTGTTCTCAGTGAATTAAAACAATTTACCACATTTCTCAGGCATGTCAGTTACTTGATTGACTTCATGTCCCAGATTTAAGCAAGAAAAAAAGGAACAAATTTAGAAAAATATAATGAAAGATTGACAAGAAGAAATTCTGGTTTTAATGGTTTACTCAAAGGAATTTAATTGTCTATTCAATGTACATATTTAACAATACTTGGATAAAGATCACATTCACACGAATGAAGTGTTTAGGGTATGCCAAATTACATGTTTTATTTTAAAATTTTTGGACCACAGAACATATTTTCATATGATTTATATTTTGAATGTCTTCCATGAAAACAGTAGATCAGTTTGTTTGTTTTAAAATTGATGACATTCTTAGCCGCAGTTGACCCACTATTAATTAAAATCAGGATGTCCTGGTTCCAGTTAGGACAGAGTTAATTTTCCTCCTAGTAGCTGGTAGGGTGCTATGTTTTGGATTAGGATGAGAAGAGCACATTTCTGTAATTACCATATTCTGACATGCCAGAAATCAGGCTGCATTGTTTTACTGGTCATTTCTGAGTTTACAGTTTGAGACCAAAAATGTAGTATACTTTCAAGACACCTGTGTTGTGCTGTATACAAAATATCACTCGTCCAAACTGCACACAGAAAGCTAGCCTACTGGGGTTGGGAAGCAGTTCATACACAGGTGGAGTCAGAAACCTACAGTGTGAATAGATTTGCTCCAAAAGCAACTTAAGGGACAACTGAATGCTGAAAGAAGGGATGTTCTGATTGTTCAGACCCTAGGTAGACAGACAGAGGCACTGGCAGCAATTTCCCTTGCTTATTTCTTCAACAGCAGTTTCTCAGCAAGAAAACAAGTGAAATAGTAACAGACCTATGGAACATGCCTCTGCTTCTCTCTCTCTCTCTCTCTCCCTCTCTCTTTTTTTTTTTTTTCCCCTGGAGTAATTGTCTCAGATTTATGAAAACTGATTTTTCCTAGAGTTAACTGTTTGCGCATTTATTTTTATTAGCAGTAGTATTGTGATGTGGTTTAATGCTGGGTTCTCTTATTTTTCTTTCCAGGGTGATACCAATGGTCATTCAATTTTCTATTCTGATTATGCTGCACTCCGCTCTTGTGCTAATCACCACAGCAGAGGATTACAAATGTTTACCCTTAATGCTCCGGAAAACTTGCTGCTGGATTAATGAGACCTACTTGGCCAGGAATGTCATTATATTTGCATCTATTCTGATTAATTTTCTTGGAGCCATCATAAATATCGTAAGCTTCATAGGGAACCAGGGTCTATTATACAGGAAAATATGATTTATGAATTATTAAGCTTGCTAAAGGACTTGCTAACTAATGTGTTTATAAGCCAGCTATGATTTAAATATAAAAGGCAAAGTACCACAGCTTCAGGAATTTCAGACTGTTGCTTAAACTATGTATTTCTGAAATACGTAATTATTTCTCCCTCATAAGGATCATCTATTTTTAAAACCCTTCTGCCATTTTCTGTTCAATATATCCACAGTTTGAGGATAATTCACAATTTTCTGATGTTCTGATATACTTTCTTAAGGACTGTTAGTCCGTAGCGCTTATAGGTATTAAATTCCTCATCTCACAGTTCTATCAATTACATTACTAAAAAATGAGAAGGGTCAACAAAACTAGAAAATACCTATAGGAAAAGGATAGAGAAGGTGAAGTTGGGCCAGTAACCTCAGTATAGGAGAAAAGTTTAAAAGCCTAAAGGGGTTTTAACAACTCCCCTCAGTCCAGATTCACTTTAGCTGAAGTATCAAGCTATGGTCATGGTCGCTTTCAGCTTTCTTTATAGTCAGTGCAGAAAAACAAGTATCCCCAAAGATGTCTTTTAATCATACTGGTCCCAATAAAGAGATTTTGCACTCTCCAGTGTCCACACTAGGAATATGGTCTGACTGGGCTCCTAATGTACGTCTCCACTAAGTCCCAAGTATGACAAATCTAGACCAGATTTTATCAGCATATCTGTGAGAAAAGGCATATACCAAATTTTGTTTCACAACTGTGCTTAGATAAAATTATTGCTAATTGAATACTGTCAGCCTGGCCAACATGTCATTTTCACCATGTCACATGGTAAAAGAGTAACACAGGTGCAAATACAATAAAGCTCTGATTATCCAGATGTCTTTAGAAATAAGAGACAGCTTTGCATGAATTAGGCAGATAATAGTATCGTACAACCTGGTAGGTATTGAAAGCTGAGCCAAGAAGACAGTAAATATCTCACTGGTAGATTAAAAATAACATTTTTATCACACCTCCTTCTTCTAAGGAACCTTTTGGGTATGGATGTAGCTGTGCTTTTTCATCTGAACTTTGTTCTTCATAGATATTTGTTACTTTAAGATTAGACCAAGAAAGCATTTAGTGACAATAGAAATAATAGCAACTATAACAGCACAGGTTGCCAATATACTAGAACTCAACATGTGTCTTGGTTTCTTTGTGATACCACGCAGTCACTGACAGGGGAGTCGTTTGGAGAAAGAATAATGTCACCACTGAGAAAATATAAATACGGTTGATGACAGGATGTTCAATAGGGCTGAAAACTTCCTAAAGATAAGGACAGTGCTACATTATAGTATGGATCACTAAGGTGTGTTGTAGAATATAGAGGTTTTAAAATCATGTTTGACAAATATCATGTCTGAAAAATTGGAAAGATTTTGGTATAATGAATCTTGCTCTTTGAACAAGGTGACTATACCCAATTTTCTATTGATATGATGATAACAAGATTTTCTTCATGGTTTATTGCGGATTATTTTTGAAGATTGTGCCCACTGTAATCTTGTGTGATGGCTAATCCAAAAATAGTCATAAGAAATGTAATTGGTTTTACTCTTATGCCAGTGGGCTTCCATAAGGCAAGAAATAGTTACATTTATTGTCTTATATTCAGAATTGCAGTGACTTGAGGCACTGAGACCTCACCTCTACAAGAAACCACAGCATGTATGTAATACATCATTAATTTATATGGAAAGGAATCCTGCCTTAATAATAGTTTATTTTTATCTACTTCCTGCACACCACTAAAAAGTGAATTCTATGAAGTAGGTACTGCAGCAGCCACTTCTTTCCATATGGTGGACTGCAGCACTATAGGGACCTATGTGGATTTAAGAGCAGGTAATGCAGCTCAGCCTTGCAGTTATGTGCATACATTGCATTCAAATTCAGCCAGCTGGAGGGAAGTAAGGTTCGGGTACCTTCTAACAAAAGTCTTTGGTTTCACCAGATGGGCAAATGAGTCTAGTGATTCTCTATATCAAGTACATTCTTATTATTAAAACATTAGAAAAAAAGATTATGATCCTGAATATCATTTAAAGACGCACCCAGAGATGGCACTCTGCCTTGTGGAGAGGTGCTATACACATCATGAACTTGCAGAAGTTACCATTATCTGTTGTCATGCAGGACCGGATAGACAACCTAGAAAATGTTGCTGCACTTCAGAGATGACTGAGCTGCTGAAAGAACAAACAAGAGAGTTCCAAGTTCAAAATTCATTAGAATTTAATTTTAAGTAATTGGGCTTCATTAAACAAACTATCTAACTTTTAGAAAGAGGAACAAGGGAACTAGCTTGTACATATCAGGTTAATGAAATGACCTAGTATAAACATCCAGATTGGATTAATATATGTGACGGGAAACTCCATCTGCTTTGACTGTCAAAACATGAAAACATTAATGATTTTTTTCCTGTGTTCTAAGACCATGATATATTACGATTCAACACTGGTGTCTTATTTATACTTAATACAGCCAGTTTGAAATACCATTAAAATGAATGCAGTTAAAATGCTGTATTTTCTGAAATTCTCCTAGATGTTATTATCAAAAACATTGTATCATGAACCATTTTTCGTTCCCTTACATTCTAGATGTCTCACAATTCTGGGACCATGTTATTCTTTGACACATGTCATGATGCCATGGGATTTTTTCCCACCCCTAGAAGGATAACACCATCCATAACAGCATAGCAGGAAAAACATGCCTTCAAGCAAGTGTACACATATAGTTTGATTTTATGCTCACAATATAATTATGTTGTCTATAATTCATAGCAAAATATAGACATTATCGCATGGTAGTTCTTAAGAGTCCAATGTCAGTCCTCTGAAACTCCTGGAGGAGCTCATCTTTCACCTTTGGGAACAGGATTGAATAGGAAGGCTACCCAGACGCTAAATGCCTGTAGTGTGAATACCTTTCCCATTTCCTTTTCATTCCCACTTTTCTGTCTTCATGTTGTCCATTTAGCCCTTGCTGGCAGTTAGGAAGCTCATATGGAAAGGAGCAGGTCAGCCAGTTCCACCCCTGAACCAAGCCAGACAGCCACACAAGCACTTAGTCACTAGCGCACAACGTAGCCCCGATTTATTTATTTTTCTCTTTTTTCCTTTATTCACAGCTATGGTGTGATTTTGACAAACCAGTGCCCCTGAAGAACCAGACATTCAACAATTCATCTGCATCTTTTACAGACATCTGTTCCTATCCTGAGGTATTTCTGAGGGTACTTTTGAATCTGAGGCACAGCTCCACCGAAGTTACATGGCGACTACTAACTAAAATCAATGACCTGTGTAGTGGTGGTGGAGTCAGGTGCCTTAATAGGACTGTGAAGCTGAACCTTGTCATCTATCAATAGGCTGGCAGAAAAAGTAGAGATGGATTACAGAATGAATCAATCTTATGGCCTAATAGAACATTACAACCAGAATCTTTATGTATCCTAAGGTTTTTATTGTCCTTGCTGTTCAGCCTGTATATATGCAGACAGCGTTCAGCAGACAGCTGAAATGTGAGTAGACATGAGACACTGAGATGTGACAAGACCTGCATTTTGGTACAAGTAAAGATTATTATTTTTTTCTTCAACAGAAGTCATTAAGAAAAATGGAAGCCCTCTCTGGCTAGTAATATCCTTGTTCATGTATGAAATCAATGACAAGTCATTATTAAATGCTTTACCAAACTAAGTCTTCCAGCTTCCTTTCTGTAAGCATCAGAATCTCATTTGCCCAAATTTCTAGCTTTTTCTGCCTGTCTTGTGTATTTAAAAATAATTGGAAACACATCCAGCAATGATTCAATGCATCACCTCAATAAAACATACTACTTAATTCTTAGGAAGCTAATGGAGGAGACTAATAATATTTTTTATATCAACAAATAAATAAATAAATAAACACAACAAAAAACTGCAGTGATTTTAAATTTCCATTTGAAACAAACAAAAATGTCCTCTCTATGATGAGCAAGCAGACAGCAACATCAATGGTTTGGTTATGTGCATGTTGCTTAGAATGTCATATGGCAGTGTCATGATATTGCCACACATTGCAGAGGAGCACTCTTTCCCACAGAGGAACTGTACTAAAGAAAAAACTGTAGTCAGAAAATTGAGTGCTGCAGTCTCTCCTAAGACTGTATGATAGGAGTTAATTTAAACTACATTTGGACCATGTGTGTTGAGGTTGCTATTTCAAATCTGAATAGCTTATGGCCATGACTGTTTTTCTATATCCAGTATCAGCTGCACGGTTTGCATTTGACAGATGACTAATCATTGAGAAAAATGAGACAATGATGAGATTAGAAAATGAAGTCTGAATAAAACTTCCAGGCATCACATTTTAAGAGAATAGTGAAACTGAGCTTTACTTGTAATATTAAAAATAAATAAATAAATAAATAAATAGATAATTGTATATATTGTATGTAGATAATGGCTTTATCCTCTCTTCAGGTAGCATGGGAAAAGGATAAAGCAGGAATATGATTCTCCTGTCCTAATTAATGTGAATCCTGTGAAAGTTTAGAACCAAAGGAATAGAAAGGACTCTCACTGTTGACTTTTCATTAGCCAGCTACTACATACAGCATTTCTCACTTTCCTCTTTTCATTATACAGGATGCCCTTTCCATTCTAATACTATGAAAATGCAATAAAGGTGCAAAAGAGCATTTCTGCTAATATGGAGGTGTCATGCAAAATAAGAGAAGTTTTAATTGAACATTCTATATGAGCACTTTGTTTCTATAGTAGTCTGTATGCTAAGACTTACAAGAGCACCAAATTCGAGAGCAATAGTTTTTGATACTTCTGATCACTGGATCATTTATGCAGATATCAATGAAGTGAATGTATAATCACTAATCACTAAAAGTAATTGTCTGTCATTTTCTCTTCAGTATTTTGTCTTCACTGGTGTGCTGGCAATGGTGACTTGTGCAGTCTTTCTTCGTCTCAACTCTGTCCTGAAACTGGCAGTACTTCTCATCATGATTGCGATCTATTCTCTGCTGACTGAGACCATTTATGCTTCACTTTTTCTGCAATATGACAACTTTAACCACAATGGAGAGTAAGTGTTCACAGTTTCCTTTCAGAACTGTTTTTTAACAAGGTAAAAGGTCAAGTCTTACCAGAGAGTACGCATATTGGATAACATAATAGTAAAGAATAGGGTTGGTTACAAGAGGCAACGGCTAATCTAACAAGATTTATAATGTGTTTTTTTTTTTCTCAGGCCTTTTTATTTAAGTACTCATTTCATGAGGAAAATTAAATACTGAGCAGGGATTATCTCTTAAGTTTCCCATAGTCCATCCATGTTGCTAAAAATATATTATAGTGCATATACACCGCTTGTTTCTAGTCCTGAATACTCCAGAAGTACTGATGTAAACTTTTACCTCCAATTAAGAAAACAGGAGTAAACAGTTGATATTTTAGGGGCAGGGTTTTACCCGTATAAATCTCAAAATATAGCATACAGTTGCTAGAGATATAAAGAATACGAGGATGATCTCATTTTGTAGACTGTCTTGTCAGAAAGAGGAGCTGAAGAGCCAGTGGGAGGACAGAAGATCCACCACGATTTGCAGCTAGAGCTGCTCCAAGTGTTAAATAACTCTGAACCTAGAGTAGCAGCGATTTAGCTCATTCAGAAAAATACATCTTTAATCTTTGGTACTCGACGAGCTTGTGCTGCTGCTTGTGCTTTTAAGTGCATGCCAGCAAAACCTGTAACTGAAGAACTGCAAAAGCACAGAAAAGCATGCATTTGCAGTGCAAGTAGTTCTCACAACAGCCACGTCTTTACACACAATAAGGCTCTGCACACATATCTTTCCTTACTAGCTTCCTACAGTACCAAAATACTAATGACTTGAGATGCAATTCCTTTTTCTAATCCTAGTTATGCTCTTACTGTCTAATCATATAACATACAGTATACTCATGACAGAGCCCAGCAAATAAAACAAATGACAGGAAGGAAATAATACTCTGACCAAGAGCATTAACTAGAAGTAGATATCATGGTCATTGTCTGATGATGTCATGATCATATTTTTATTTCCACTAATTAAGCACAGCAAAGAAAGTTTATCCTTGCATGAAAATCTTCAGATTCAGAATAGTTTCTATTTCCCATGGCAATAAAACTCTCCAGGGACTTTACCACAGAGGAAAAAACAGCCAGGAATATACTTCAGAGCAGCCAACAGTCCAGGAGAACAGTTCATCTCAGCTGAGATGCTCCACACTCAGGAAAAGGACTTGAGCTTCACCTCTGACATTAGGAAGCACAAGGTTCACGGCCCTGTTTTCAGTAGCTTCTCTGTTTTCTTAGCTATACTAAATAGTTGAATAAAAGGTATTGCAACTTAATACAAAACTCATCTGTCTCATATATTTGGGGCTATAACTACATTACTACAATATCCAATGATAGAGGCATTTGTAACTATTCGAGGTTGCTGCCCTCAGCCAGTGTATCAGAGTCCTTTCAGAATGAAATCCTGGGGAGGCCATATTTCTTACAACTGCAAAATGGGAAAACACTTGAATTCAAAGTATTTACATTCTTCATCAGACCCACAAGGTCAGTTCAGTTACCTCACTCCCAAGCAAGTTTCTGTTTGGTTTAGTCTTGTCAAGGTCCACTTTTTTGTGTGCTCTAGTTGTCATGGGAGTCCTCTGACAAGTATCATCTATCTTTTTTTCAAAATTACTGTGGTAAATGGATTCAGGGTCTGGGCTGTGCATTACTTAAGGTTGGACTGGATGATCTTAGAGGTCTTTTCCAACCTAAATGATTCTATGATTATTCTTATATCTCAAGGTATACAGAAGCGTGTCCCAAAGTCTCTTCCACCTTTCACTCATTGCTTACTCCAATATGGACTTTTTTTCACAACTTCACACTTTAAGCAACTTTTAGTCATTTCCTCATCTTCATTTATCTACCTTCAATGAAATAATTGTCAAGTATCTGTTTCCATTCAGCTCCAAATTTTGTTCCTTCTCCCTTTTGTTTTATTATAAATTTGGCACTACCAATTCCCCAACCTCTCCATTTATGTCTTTCCCCCCTGAGAAACATGCCTCTTTAAAACCCTCTGGCATTGTAGAGATAATGGCTTTTTCAGTTTTGTCATCTTTCAACATAATTGCAATTCCTCCTTGTATTTGAAACCTACTTAAACTGTTCTGGGCTCTTTTCACCATATTTCATCACACTTTCTTCATTGCTCCACACACAGTATCTCTGATTCCATTCAGCAGAAAATAGACACATACTTTCTTAACTCATCTTCTTTGTTTCCCTACTATCTACAAGTGTTTCCTTTACTTCCCAGTATAGGCAAACAATTCTATGCTCTCCTCTTTGTGTCTCAGTAAAATAAATATAGGGATATTTAAATTTCAACAACAGCCTTGGGGTCCATCTTTTATGTCTAGGCCCACTTGCTGGGCTCTTACTGTCACAGTCTGGAAGTTTCTCTTTACTAGATTCAACCTAAACCTTTCCCTATGCAGATACAACCTCCTGTACATGGCAAGGGTTGTTGTGTTCATTGTTGTTTATAAAGCTCCCAGGAAAGCAGAATGACTGGCACAGAGCTTGCATATCACATTTGAAAGAGAAAGATCATCACCTTCTGTGTACTTACTGTAGGCTACAATTTAGTTATTTAATACATTTGTTTCCAAACAGCAAGCACTCTAATTACATGCCTGTCCTCTTGAACTAATTATTTCTAAGTTAAATGTTCAAATACAGAGGACTTTTTAATGAACAAAAAAAAGTACCAGGGAATTACAGAATGAAACTTCTGCATGATTACAACAAGCACTGACAAATCAATAACTGTATTTTATTTTATTTTTCCAGAACCGACTTCCTGGGTACAAAGGAGGCATCTTTACTACTGATGGCAATGTTCCTTTTAGCCGTATTTTATCATGGTCAACAGGTAATGCAAACATTTGCCTCAACCATTCCCTATATCACTTGCAATTGCAGGATGTGACAATAATTACTTTCAAAATACCAACTGCCTTTTTATCCACTTGAGCATATGACCTTTAACAATTTAATAAGCCATATGCAGAATCTGATTAAAGAAAGCCTACATCTGACACTGCCTAGCATTCTTAAAGAACATGTGCGATATATTCAGCAATAGGCAAGTTATATTGTAGTTGTTTATAGAAGTTGAACAAACAAATGGGACTTCATTTATCTTAGGTATTTGTGCAATTCCAGTGTCATCTGACTACTTCTGTGCACTTGAGCAGGCATAAAACTAAAATGAAGAAAGGGAATAACAAATCAGTAAATAAAACTCCCTTGTAATGACTTAATATGTTGATAGAAGAAAAACACCGCATTTGAGGAACTGAGGAAAATTTGAGGTTATAGAGGTCTAAGCACCAACACTGACTTCTTTGGGTCATGGACCACTTGCAGGAATGCTTTCACCTGGTCCTAGATCATAACAAGGACTTAGATGCCTCGGTGTTTTAGGACTGATACTTGAGGAGGAATCAAGGAACTACTGTATCAAAATAAAAGTTAATCAACCAACACATTCGCTAAAATACATCTAAAGCAGGGTGTTTCCTTTGCAGTGCTTCTGACTGACAACCTCTATGGCACTGCATATCAAGCATGCTGACTGCAGGCAGTTTCTGTTCACATAAAGACAAACAGAACTCCTACATTAAAGGAAGCATCAATGACAATTGCCCTTAGACATGGTCCTGCATATTCAACTTGCTTAAAGATTTTCCCTTGAAGAGGATTAGGCTGATTAATACCAGCATTTGTAGATCCTAATTGGAGTGAGGCAACAAGAGAAGGCTAGGAAATTCTTAGCATAAGCAAAGATACAACTCTAAGGGTTGGCAATCTTCTAAAGTGAGAGTAAGCATTTAGAAAGAAACACTGATTACGATAGAGTAAGAGTTAAGACAGCAATGCTCTTCAGGATCAAAATCTGAGTGTAAACATTTGTATTTTACAAAAAACTGATTGAGGGTATTTGAGACTGTTCTTCAGCCTGGAGGCCTGTTGGCACAACACAGCCTTTTTCCAGCCTGTTAATCTTCCTTGTCCCATAAAACAGAGTGGCTATACCCAAACTGCCCTTGGAAATGGTCCCTGACATGTGCTTACCTCTGCATGTTCTCCCAAATGATTCATAGGGCTAATCTATCAGTTTAACAAAATCCAAAAACAATGCCTGAGAACATTTTCTTGCACTGTTTTATTTACTATTATAAAGTTAGCCTAAAAGTATCTGTATAAATACAAACTATGAAATATATATATATTAAAAGAATTATAAATTATAAAAAGAATTATAATAATCCAGAGCACATTAGAAAAACCTCTTCAATTGTATGAACTGATGGAGAATTCATTAAATCTGATAAAGTTGTCCTCCAGCACAGCTTTACTTCTTAAAAACTGCAGAATTAGAATAGCTCAAGATATGCCTCATTCTAGGTGTTTTTGCAAAAGAGATTACTTTTGTAAGATCAAGCTTATGGGCATTTAATTTCTGAACAGCTAATTCTCTGCTATTCTTTATCCAGTGTGATTTAAAGTTAATCCCCACATTTGCAGACAGACTTTTAAATTAGATTCTTATCAAGAAAAGGTTGTGTGAGTATGTCTAATCAAAGTCAGTTTCTTCTTACAATCTTACCTGTATTTTAACCAAAAAATAGAGGCATTCTCTTGTGCTAAACCCGTAATTATATATAGTTCTATCACTGATTTATGACATCAGGCCAAATAGAATAATTCCTCATTAGAAAGCCAATTTCATCTAGAAACATATTCTTAAGATGAGTAGTACACATTTTACAACAATATTTCTGCAAGCTAAACTTGAAAAAAAGTTCATGAGAGAAGTATTGTGGACTATTTTGAGGTTAGACATTCTGTACTTAAAATGTGTTTATGTACTACTTTATCATTTTAATGAGTTAAATAGAACATAAAAGATCCTTCAAAATCTTACCAAAATACAATATCACGTACAGTCTTCTCTATTGGAAATACATCTCTCGTGAAAAGACACAAAAATAAGTAACCTATTAAACCTGAGTGCAACCTACCACCATGGTTTTGAAAAAAAAAAAAAAAAAAGTTTTAACAAATGCAGAAGGAATAAAACTGCCCACAGAAGGCTCAGTCCTCCCTCTCCCTCCACTCCAATTTCCAATTAGACCTAAGAAATTAGACCTAAGAAGAGACCTTATGAAACAGAGGTCAAAGACTGTCTCTGGTTTCTGTTAGGTTGCAGATGGGTGTTCTGGCGCCGGCAAGTGTTGACCGATTGCTCCTCTGCTTCTGGAGCTATTTGGTACAAAGGACAACTTGAACTGTGACAGGGCTGGCACAGGCAGCTTTGTACACACTAACCTTTGGATGTCAGAGCTGTAGCTTTACTCTCCAAAGACTTTTGGGAAGGGAGGAAGGACTGACATCCCTACAAGGCAACCTATTTGCAGAAATCATGACCACCTTAACCTTCTTCATGCTTGGGAAAACAAGGAAGAATGAGGAAATAGGAAGAGGAGATTGTTACAATTGAAAGAGAAAAAGAGAGGAAGATACATATCTAATTCTGATATTATGCTACAGGTCTCTTCATTAATTTCTCTATGCACAGATTTTAAATTAGTGAGTAAAGGCTATTTGCTTGTTTTATTTGAAGTTAGACAATTTTCAGTGGTTGAATGTGCCCTTTTGTTATGTAAACCCTCTCCTTTCTCATTCTTAAATGAAAAAATATTCTGTCTCTCCAACACTGATCCTTACCTTGTCCTTTCCTTGCATATGGAAATTGTCCGGAGAAAGATTGGGTTGTTTAGCAATACCGGACATAGGGAATGCTAGGCTTGCTGTGTAATGCGTCTGCTCTATTCTCTTCACTAGCTATTGAAATTAGGAGTGCATATGGGGGATATATGGCAGGACAAGAAAACTTGAACATTTCAAGATCAGACAGTTGCAGTCAGATATTTTTACTTCTATTTTGTACTCGTATTTCTAAACCCAAAATTCTACCCTACAATTTTGTTAGTTTTAGCAAGTATCAGAACTTAGCAGAACATCTTCCTAAAACTATTTTCAAACCTCGTATGTAGGACATCCTCTTACCTCTGAACTATCAGCGTCATCTCAGCTATTGAAGATCCAAGAAAAATATTTTCTGCTACAATAAGATTATAAATAACCAAAATGAAATTATCTAAAATATAAACTGTTGTTATTCTGAGTTAGGTTTAGAGATGTGGAAAAAAAAAAAAGAAAAGAAAAAAAAAAACTCAGCTGTGAAAAAAATGCATTACAGCCTTTTGAAAACCTTTCATTGTAGTGGTTTTAAATATCTGAAGCATCAAAGACCTTAGAATCCACCAGCAGCTCCTGCTCCAAGCCAATCTGTAAAATACCTTAAGATCTTCTTGCAAAATTATAGTCAGTGTTGCCTTCACAGTCAGTTGGTAGAGATAAAAGTCAGATATGATCATGTACGGGCTCTCTCTTTTAGCACAAAAGCAAAGTGAACGACAAGGAAACTCCAAATGTCAGGAAAAATGCTTTAAATATATATTTTCCTGACACAGGATTATTTTTTTTGGGGGGGAGGGGTAGGGCAGTTAATCTAACAGTCACAAGATGGAAGATCAAAATATTAGAATTAGAAAAGAGACTGATTGTTTTTAAAGGTGGCAATAGCATTTAGAGAAAATGTAAATCACTACTAAAATGCATACAAGCTTTGAAAGATTATATCAAATCAGGCTCATTTTTAGCTTTTAGGACGAAAAGCTTCATCTAGTACAGTCAAACTGTAAGTCCCCTTGCAAGGTGCTTTTGTATATTCTTCAAAACTGTTTGCCATTGGTCACTGCTAACAATGAAAAACATGGACCAGATGAGTCACTAGTCAATGCCTGAACCCCGTCTTAGCCATTCCCACCCACTGCAGGATTCCCCTTGTTATGTGAATTATATCGCAGCCACGTACTTATCCCAATACCTTTTGGCAATCCATTTGATGTCTCTCTCAAATAGAATATGCATTTATTTACTGATGCTATATAACCCTCTGCTGAATATTTGATTATTATCTCTGTTTAAAGCATCTCAAGTCTCAAAAATACAGCCTCTCTTTCAGTTTGCATCACAGAAAGGTATGTTTCCATCAGGCTGTAGTTTAATAAATCAGCTTTTGTACAGGCCTTGTGCAAGCTAAAGTATCACCTGCCTTCAAATCTGAAAGCTGTCCTTCAGTGCCATGCACTCAAAAGTCCTGGCAGTTGTGGTCTTGTCCATGTATTAAGACGTGCCTCTCAGGCAAAAAATGTGATGTTTCTGCATGCTCTCCAGCTAGCAGACAGCTTCCATTTTTATATATACAAATATACATGTATAAATATGCAATATATATATATATGTATTTATATATAAACTGTGCTGTGCAGGGATATTACTTTTGCTCTATATACATGCAGCACTGAAAGTGATCTAATTTGGTTAGAACTTATCAGGCACTGCCACTTTGTGGGTTTGAAATTCTTACTGTGCAAACCCTGGATCCCCAGTACAACAGCGACTGAGTACTCAAGGGAATGCCAATAGCATATCTTTCACTATCTTTTAAAAGATTTAAAAAACATACAAGTGCATGTCCCCACAACAGAAATATCTCATTTTGGTGCCACAGACTTGAAAGTCCTCCTTGACACTGTGTTGGACTTTTGGATTTAGTTTTCCTGAAAGATGCTCATCTGTAAGAAGTAAAACACCTTACTTTGAAAAGTATTTGGAATCATGTTTGTTATTTCCTCATGAAACCCATTTCATTAAATATATATATATACATGAAAAGGAGAACATATTTATTTCATACTAATATCTTCCAATTACTAATCTCCTGTCTGATTCCATTATGTTTTTATTTAAATAATAGTAAGGTGTTTAAGAGGAAAATAACTTTCTGAAAATTTCTAGCCACTGACCATAACAGTAATGACAAATATTGTTAGTCCCAATATTTCTCTGAGGCACTCACAATACACAAGGCAAATAAAGGATACTTTTTCTGGCAATGAAATCAAATTCTTTCTGAGTCAAAGATCTTCAGCAATGCTGAAGAAATTACATGGCAGGAGCAGCCTTCCAGGATGACAATACAACAGCTACTCTTATCTTGTTGGGTTTTATTTTTGCACTTCTTTTATTTCTGAAATTACAGCTTGAATACACAGCAAGGCTGGATTTTCTCTGGCGTGTTCAAGCAAAAGAAGAGATAAATGAAATGAAGGAGTTAAGGGAGCACAATGAAAATATGCTACGGAATATTTTACCCAGTCATGTTGCCCGTCACTTCCTGGAGAAGGACCGGGATAATGAAGTAGGTATCAATATTATCTCTGAAAATTTTGTTTAATTAGCAAAAGAAAAACAGATCTGTTCAGGAATTGTTTTTACACCATTCTCAGTAGTACTCAATACAAAAATACTGCCTGTATTTGGCATCTGGTCCATATTTTAAAAACAAATAAATAAATAATGAATTTTTAAAAAATCATGTTTTAATGTTAGGAAAATTGGGAAATTACTATCCTGTGTTCTGCACTTCTAGGTCTGCGTATAGAGTGCTGTTTCCATCCAGCTTTAGGGTCCCCAGTAGACCCACCACACATAGACCTACCAGAACAATTTCAGCTTAGGGCCACTAAAATTATTAGTATTTTCAGACACCACGACATATGACAAGAGGCTGAGAGAACTGGGTTTGTTCAACCTTAAGAGAAAAAGGATGAAGGAGGATCTTATTGTTGTCTTCAACTACCTACTGGTTGGTTATAGAAAAGACAAAGACAAACCCTTTTCAGATGAAGGACAAGATGCAATGGACACAAGTTGCAGGAAGAAAAATCCCAGTTAGATGAAAGAAAATTTTTCCTAGGTTAGATATTGCATCAAAGTCTCACAGAGGATGTAAAATCTTCAGCTTTCCAGTTTGGCAAAGGCCATGAGAAACCTGACCAAATTGTTCCTGCTTCTAATGGGACCCTTCAAAGGTCCCTCCCAACTTCTGAGTCTATGAACATCAAATATTCCTAAAAAAAGTTACAGATATTTAACAAAATACCCGTGAAACTTTAAGATAGCCCAGTATTGCAGAAGTATTATTAAAGCCCTGCCAATTATTATGCAAGCAATCTGTGCAATAGGCAGCAGTAGACCCAAGCCTCCTGCATCTCCAGACCCAAGAGAACATCTCTGCCATTTCATATTGCCTTGCTTTGAATTGCCTTTTCTGTGCAATTAACAAAGCACCCATTTCAGAAACACAGTTTGTAGCTTTGTTTCTAAAGCGTATTTGCAATACACATAGAAAAGCTTTGTAAGTGTAAGCTAATTGTGCTGAAGGTCTATCAGATCTAGGGAAAACTGGTAAAAAGTCTGCTGGTGATGGAGTTTTTGCATATTTCTAAAACAGAATTCGGAGAGGGATTGCTGAAGAGATATAGGAAAGATCAGCATTTGATTCTGAAAACAGCAGGAAATCACTTAATCTTTATCTGAAATAAGGCAAATGCATATTTTTTTATTATCTGTGAGTAAAGACAGAAATTATAAAATTGGGATTTTCTCATTTAATGTTGGAATTGTATTTAACAATGAAGACATAACAAATGCTTCAAGATTAAAGTTGCCAACTCTGACATACTAAGATTCATTGTGTAGCAAAATGGATTCAGGTCTCCCTCTTTCTGATTCTACAATTTGAAAATAGATGTAAGCAGCCAAATTACACTACACAATGAGGAATCATTGTGTTCTGAATATGTGATTTCAAATAACACCAAGAGAAAGGTGACATAGTGAGAACCTGCAAGGAAAGGAACTATAGGAATCATGTTTTTGAGGAATACCCACTCTGTGGGTATTAAATGGTCATAAAAACACCACTTTGCACATGAGAAAATGGATGTGCGAAAGCAACTTGGTTAAAACAGTTCATTGCAAATGGAGCAGACCTGATACCAACCATGAGAGTGTTTTGTCATATCTGCATTATAGATTCTCAGGGAATATGTGTCCTCTCTTACACATCAATTCACATACGCTCACATGCATAATAATCTTCAGAAGCAAACAGATGCCCCACTGAACATTGCTGATGCTTCAATAATTTGCCATTGAATTCATTGCCACCACTTTTGCATTTTGTAGGGCAATTTCCCAGACTGACTATACTTGTGGATGATTTATGTGTGAGTTGGCTGGCTGTAACATCTACCACATGTCAGTACAATCAATTCTGCTGTTCAAGTCTGGCCATTAAGTTAATTTCTCTGCTCTCAAAACATGAATTCCCAAATGTGTACTGTAAGCATTTTCTCATGGATATATTATTTTTGTCTTGATGCTTCTTACCAAAAATAGAAAAACTGAACAGCTGAAGGATGAGCCAATTCTTTTCTATCTTCAAGATCCGAAGAAAGTGTATGTCTGATTGCATATGTGCTTCAAGTGCATATTGTCTCCTTTTCCATAAGGCTCAATGAACTAGCCTGTGTATTACTTTTTTTCTATATCTGTGGAAGGGAACAGAAATATCCTTAGAGTATGACTTCCATGACCCTGTAGATGTTCTTCAGTGGAGGAAAGTGTAAGGGTAATATGGTAATCAATCTCTCTTTTTTTTTTTTTTTTTTTTCCCCCTGAATAAGAGGCTGGCAGTGAACTTGGAAACTAGTAGGGTTTTTCTATTTTCACTGGAGGACACACTACTAAAAAGTCTAGATAAACAGTAGCATTAAGAGCATACCGAAGTGCAGGGCAGGGGTTCAGGATGCTCTTATAGGGAGAAGCAGAATGATGAAAGAATAAGAACCTAAGGTGTTCACATTAAGTGTATGGGGTGCAGTCCTTTAATAATGAGGGTAAAGCAGTAACATTTCCTAAAGCACACTAACAAAAACATTGAGAAGCAACTGCTCCATACCAGCATATCAAGAGAAGTCCCAGAACAGAAACAAAAGTACCCAGACATTGGGCAACACCATGCCAGTTTTTGACCTTGCACTGCCAGGACACAGAAAGAGCCAATGGCTAGAAGTTGAAATTAAAAAGAAAAAAAAAAAAAAGGACAAATAAAAGAGAACGTGTGCAGCTGTGATATGTTATCCACTAGGAAAGCATACCAGGAGCTGTGGAGAATAAGTCCTTGGCATTTTTTAATTAAAAAAAAAAAAAAGGTTTGGGCTCAAAGAACTGACTGTATTTCACATGTATTTTCACAAGAATCAATACATATATAAATCTTTTATTCAATATCAGAGTGAAACATATATGTAGCATAAGCGAAAGCTTATGCCAGGGGATACTTTATCCTTATAGCCTCCTGCGTCTGGTCCCTTATAAACTACTTTCTATCCCCAGTAACTCCATTGTAACCCTCGCGTCTGTTTTTCCCTCCTTCCAAACCCTAATAACAGGAACCTCTCCAAGAGATGGCAAACAGATGGCTCCATAGTCACCTTAGGAGAACCCCAGGTTACCAAAGAGTAGACAAACTTGTAAAGATATGCAGTAATCTAAAGTATAAATTATCCACTTGAAAATGAGTTAATTGATAGAATCTTTACAAAGAATTCATATTAAACATTTAAAATGACTCCACCTGATCCCTGTTATCCCTGTTAATCAACTAATCTAGAAATATATTGGTGACTCCAAACATATAAGACAGACTTAAAAATCTTAAAAATAATAAACATTAGGTTCCTTTTACTTCCCTAACAGTGTTTGATTCTCTGGTACCTATACATGCAAATTAATTCCTCATTCCTTCAAGTGATTCCCCGTATAAATTAAAATCAGAAATTCTACTCTATTTTTTTTTTTTTTCGGGTGTAGTCTCCTGACCTCAGAAGCAAAAAGAGAGGTTTTCCAATAAAGGTCAAACCCTGCATAAAATCCATAATAAAAATATGAAAGCTGTCAGCCTGCTCCTGTTGAACCTGGCTAGTCACTTACACTTAATATACTAATGCTAACCTCAGTTATGAAGGTACTATTCATGGAAAAAATAAGAAACATATTTTATTTGCAGACAAGGACTTTCTCTTCCCTATATTCCCATTCCAACTTGTTTTTCTTCATTGTTCTTTTAGGAATTGTACTCTCAGTCTTATGATGCTGTTGGTGTGATGTTTGCATCTATTCCTGGATTTGCTGACTTCTATTCCCAGACTGAGATGAATAACCAAGGAGTAGAATGTCTGCGCTTGCTGAATGAGATCATTGCAGACTTTGATGAGGTAATACCAGCGATTAGAGAAAATCTGGTAGTGCTTATGTGATGAGTTCCCAAACACCAAATACGTCGTCCTAAATTATCAAATTTACTATTTTTCTTCCAATCATTTTCTGATTTTTTTTTTTTTAACTCCAGTTGCTGTTACAATTGTCTATTTTGCTTTTTAATTTTGACCTTCCAAACTTTGGTCTGAATGATTAGTGAATTAGAGAATTAGAGACTGAAATCAATAGTTACTTGAATATAAATGTATGCAGTTAAAACTAGTCTGCTCCAGCATACCTAAAAGTAGAACATGCCTTTATTCTGCAGAAGGAAGGGTGGAGATATTTACAGCAGTTCTGTGAAATAATTAGCTAAATACTGGAATTTATAAAGGTATTCTTTTGAAGACAATGGGTGAATGGACTCAATAAACATTAAAGGTAAAACAGTGACAAGTAAAATGTGAAGCGCACAGCTCTTAATCTGTTGTTGGGTAATGAATGAAAGGTGGTGGCATTTTTACTGATGTCACTTGTCTGGTCAGGTAAGTAATACATCGGTTAAGCTGCTTGCTTTGTTAAGGAATTCACAGGTGGAGAGGAAAAGAAGTTTGGAAAGGACATAAAAAGAAACAAGTATTTATTTAGGTATCCTGTCCTTCAAGAAGGTGAACAAGTCAGATTGGATCTATGTTCTGGACTGGAATATTCCATATGGGAAAGAGATTTAAAGAGAAAATGGGAAAAACACATTCTTTTTAGAATTTTTCTGAGAAACACAAAATTGGCACTAACCTGGATTGTAGGGGACTGGGCAAGTGTATAGCAAGTAATCTTTGAGGAACAGTAAAAAATTCTACCCTAGAATCTCGTGTTTTGTTTATCCATTGTTTTTTTTAATTCTTTTCTCTTTTGTGATAGAGTGTCAAATGGAGAAGTGAAGAGTGTCTTGTCAGGTTAATATTAAGACACCTTCCAAGAAAGCAGAAGGAATGAGTTAATTCCTTCAAAATGAGCTGGGTCTGGATTTCAATCCCACATGAGCAATGTAGCCATGGAACAATTTTCTTAAACAGAATAGGGAAAAGTTCTACTTAGGTAGTGCTTTGCAAAAATGAGAAAAGCTTTCACCACTGTTTGTTTCTTTTTATTTTTTTGGCTCTCAACTCGAAAGGCATTATCAGAATACAAATTATTAAATTTGAGTTTTTGAGAGATGACGAGAAGGGATACCAGGATTCTGTCTATAGATTAAGCATACAGATTTTTTTTCCAGGCACTGACAGAATTTGGACATCTCCAGGGCTTAGACTACAGCTGAATGAAAAATTGAGAATGTGTCCCTTTTTTTCTTTTCTTTTTTTTTTTTTTCATAATTAGTGTCTCAGCCCTATTTTACATACCTATTTCCCTTTGAGGATCTAGTCTAAGGGTGTTTTTTTTTTTATTGTTTCGTTTTGCTTTGCTTTGAACTACGGACATCTCCAAGGGCTTCAGAGGAAGCTACTGGAGGAAAAGATGAAGACTAGGAGAGTTCATAGAGTGGTAGCTCATGAAAACTGGATGAGGGTCAAATGTACCAAATTGTGAGAGACAATGAAATTGAGGGTTAATTCGTACAGCTGAGCAAATAGTAAAATTGCCAGCAGGAAATAGAAGAATTCACAGATGCATCCTTGTGCATTGCAGTAGAAAACTAACTTCCTCTCCTATGAGAAGAGCTCTGTCACCTGCTAAACTCCTGCTCTGCTTTCCTTATAGGTATAAATACCTCATTCTTATCTCTGAGATCTTGCACAGCTGTCAGCTTGCTTCATGATTAATAGTTTTGTTTTTCTTTCCAGATCTGATTAAAATGATTATGGCTCAAACTTAATGCAAAGCCTATTGCTATGAATTAATTTAAGATATCTTTTCATGCATGTTCATATAATCTTTACAGCAAAATTTCATTGCTACTGAGGTGATTACCGAAGACAACATTTTCATCAAAAACCCTAACGTGATAATGCATTCAGGTCCCCAACACCTGTTCTGTAATTAATAAAGGACCTAATTAGGGACTGCATTATGTCCCAGACATGTTCAGTTGAATAATAGATATGTTCTTGGTATGGGTAGTAAATGAAATTATGTGATCCCCTGCTGACTGCTAACCTATTTCCAGCGTAGTCATGCCATTAGTTTACTCTGTAAGCAATCTGGAAGGTGACAGAACCACTGTGAAGTGAGCAATCCTAGCCATGGAAATGGAACCAGAAGTCATTTCAGGTCCAGTGTTTCAGGGACAGTAATGTTTCCACATAACTATTGACTGGCATTACATGATGTCACTATGCCTTGCTTTTCATTATGTTTCTTGCCGAGATTGTGTGTCTCAACACAGGCCTGGAAACAAAATGCAGACTTGCAGCTTGAGAACAGAGCAGATATATGGAAGAACATCTGTTCTTCACAGAAGAGCATTGGTCCTCAGCATCATGTGAACAACACTGCAGAGACACCCAAATGTAGAATTCTTATGACAGGAGTCTAAGACATTGGTGCTTAATGCCATTTGATATTTCTGAGGTGATATGAGACAACCACATGGGACTGACAGGTCCCATACTGCACCATCCGAAAACTCATCCTGTCCTGGAGCGAGCTGTTGGATGTTTTACCAGGAAACATGGTCTAAATAACACTAGATATCTATGTGTGGACAACTGAATTGAGTTCCTAATCTCAAATCAGATTCTACACTGTGAACCCCCACCTTACCTTTTACAAGTAATAGTAAAAGGGATGTTTTATCCATAGTGCTAGGAATATATTTCTGAATGAAAGCAGTGGTAAAAATCCAAATTGACCTGGTCTGAAAAATGTGATAGGGACATGGGTGGGCATCTGGGTTATTTTTACTTCATTTTAGAGGCATTTATTCGTTACAATAAAACAGAAAGCTTATTATCCAGATCTGTTATTTTGTTTTGCACTTAGCGGATCTGTGTTAGGGAGTCAAAAACAGTCAAACAAAAAGTAGTGAACAGTGGCCTTACAGAATCTGCCACCAGCAGCTGTACAGGGTAGGAGTCCCCAGACAACTCAGGATGTGACTGATTCTTTCTTAGGAAGCCTGGGGAACCTGGTCCAAAAGTCAGTATTGGGGAGTAGGTGACTGAGTCTTCTCAAAGCACAGTCATTACTTAGGATGTTTTTTCCCCTGAAGGCCCACAAATTTGTTGATTTCCAACTTGTTCAGGCATCTTGTTGACTGAGGCAGAATGGGAGATGTTTCAGGAGATGTTGGGTTCTGGACTGACAAAAGGACACTTTTTTTTTTTTTTTCTTTTTTGGCACATAACATCATTACATGATACAATTATTTCCTATTTTGTACCCAGGCCCAAAGGTGCTGAAGGGAATATTTCACACTTAAACAAACATGAACATTACAAATCTGTTTTTATAATTACTCATTTTTATAATTACTCATAAGTGTCTGTATTCTTAAGACACATACAGGGCTAAACTCCCATTCTTAGAAATGTTGTTACCAAAAATTAATACCAGAACATTTCTTCTGAAAATTCTGAATCTTGATAGACTTTTTTTCTGTAAAGTAATAGTCTTTCTAGTCATTTAATCTATCGTTTGTGTATCTTAGTGATGGTACTGTTGGGATTTGTTCTTTAATAAGAGTTTTCTAGTTCATGGGTTCTTTTTTCCTCCCTTTTCCCTTATCCTGCAGTGATTTGCATGGTGTTTATAAAAACAGGTTCTAATATACTATGTTGTCACAAACATGTTTTTTGGCAGCCTGCAGGATCCTGCTTTCAGACTTCGCTGATTACTTTGCAGTTGTGTGGCATTTCCTGAAGCATTCCTTTCCTACTACTTCGTACACGTTCTACTGCAATAGTATACCACAGGGTCTGACCTTGGCTGTACATGAACTGAATGATTAAGCTTCAGTTTCTTTTCAGATACCAACCACATTACAGTGATTGAAAATGTTTCCTGGACTATCTTGGTAAATTAGCAAGCCTACTTAAAGTGCTGTAACAAATAGCTGTTGCCTTAAGCCTGAGTGGGAATACCTTTCCCCAATAACAAATTCCATCATCCTGTCATACTTTGAAGAAAGTAATGGGTAAATAAACCATTATTTGAAGAAGGAATGATGTTGTTTAATAAACAAGATAAAGCAAGAAAAAAAAATAGAGATTTAGAAATAATAATGAATGAGAAGAAATAAAATGTTTATTTCTTTTAAATTTCCTGAGAGCCCATAATTTTTTTCCTCCTTAAAAATAATCATTTTAGATATTCATCATACATTTTCTGTTACTGTGCTCTCTGCTGTTGTTTCCAGCGAGCATGTGAAATGAAAACATAGTCTGTTTTTAATCAAGACCGTTTTCTCCCCTTGCCCACACACCTGGTGCTCTCAGGCTGCTGACAAAAGCATAGCAAAGAGAAACATTCTTTTTCTTTAAGGGAGCAGTTGGAAGGGCTGCCCATGTAGGAGGGAAATGCAGATAATGGGCTTTTCTGGCAGTTTAAAGAAAATGAGATGCGGGTCAAGTTTTTGGACTTTCCTGACTTGGAAGGGATCCATTAACCATATGGCTTTGTGTCCCCTGCACGATGCTGTGCGGCCTCCCATTAGAGACAGATGGTGTTGTATCTGTACACGAACAGCAACGCTTCCAAGCCCCTGACACTGTGGCTGACGTATGCTGTGGTTACTTCAATGGCCAGGGATATTTCATGTTATGCCTTTGGTATGTTTTTCCCTTTGAATAAAATATTCCCTTTAGTTTTTAATTGACAGGAAACTGAAACCCACAAGATGGAAAAAGAATGTATGACACTGTATAAAAGAAGGGGGAAAACTTCATTAATTTTTTGCCTGACCACAGATTTTTTTTTTTTTTGAATTTTTTTAAATTTAAATCCCAACTTCAGCACTGAAAGTTTCAAATTCGTTGCCTGGGAACAGTGGTTTGGTTGTTTTTTTGTTGTGATTTTTTGGTTGGTTGGTTGGTTGGTTTTGGTGGTGGTGGTGGTTTTGGTTGTTGTTTTCCAGGACTGCATAACCATATTGATGCCTGAATTTATTAGATACCACACTGCATATCTTGAAGTTTCCTAGGGTATTTTGGTATTACCTTCAGTAATACACATCTTTAAAGCCTGTGATGAGGTGACATATGCCCGCTTTCCACATAAAGTTCTGCTGTCATTGGTAGAGTTCACAATCTGAAGTCTGCCTAGGTCTCTCAAGGAATGTAAGACTCTGATCCCAGCTTAATGCAAAATCCTTATTTAAACTGTGAAGATGGGCTTGAAATAGGGACCTGATTGACATTCCCACTCCACTCAGTGCTTTAGTCAGTAGACAATATTTATTCTTTCTCTTTCAGATTCTTAATCTGGCAAGGGTTTTTTCGTTTGTTTGTTTGTTATTTATTTATTTATTTATTGTTATTACTCCTACTTAGCATCAATACAGGTGTTTACTAATTCCTATTGGTTCCATGATGTTTTTGTAGAAGAGGTAAACACATAACAAAAGGGCAGATGGAACAACCCAATGACAACACGCTGGCATCAGGCATGGTAGTAAATAGGGAGAAACATGCCATGCATGAGGACTTGATCTCTCATAGAAATTCTTAGGAGGCATCTACCTCTATCCACTGACTGTGTAAGATGTTTAAATGGTTAATTGGCCGAATTTCCTTTAATACCGGCCTCATCACCTGAAACGTTGCCATAAGAGCACTTAATTTAAGCAAACTGAATTCCTCCCAAAGAGATTTAGGAATACTTTAATGTGATTGGGTGTTCTTATATACAAGCACACATACACAGAATGTTTGTCTTCATTAATTTTCTGTGATTATATCTCAGCAAATGCGGGATTCATCTGCATTTTTGTTAGGCTGGAATATGCATGTCTTATATTATCCATTCCAAAATGTACCAAACAGCTTTACAGAGCACAGCAGGCTTTATCTTGAATGCACTCTGTAAATAGATGATGTTGCAAAGAGCCACAGCTCAGTGTGTCCCAGAACATAAAGCAAACTGTGTGCCATGACTGGAAGAAACCATGAACACAAAGATTTATTTCTATATCTGTACAAGCATTTTGCAATAAAAATTACACTTTTTTGTTTTTGTTTGTTTGCTGTTTGTTTTACATGTGTATTAGTTACTAGGTGAAGAGAGATTTCAAGATATTGAAAAAATTAAAACAATTGGCAGCACATACATGGCCGTGTCAGGATTATCACCTGAAAAACAGGTAAGAGAATAGTCTAAGAAGCAAAGTTTTTTGGTGTGATCCCAACATTCATATTAGAAAATATTAGTGTTATCTTTTTGGTGTTCATAGAGCTGTGTATGCTAAGAAAAAATAGACATTTGGGGCTTCTGGCAGACAACAGTTGCACTTCTTGATGAATTGAAATGCCATCTTGTGCTCTGAACAAGAACCATATGGATTCTTTCTTCAAATTTAAGTTTATCAGAGAGAAAAAAATCTCCTTTCAATCACACTGATGTGAATCTAGAGCAGGTCTATCTATATCTTCGGACATACTCTAAAGTTACCACTGTAACTCAGAGCAGAATCTCACTGGAAATCTGCAATAAATTATGAAAAGAAAGGATCTGTTAACTAGCAGCATGTTTATGTAAGTGCAAGGTTTCATTTAAACATTTATTACAAGGATGTAACTGTGTATTTTTAGACAGAATGATAAACTACAGGTCAAAATAAAGCTGACATGTCAGAGCATCATAAAACCAGAAGTCTGCACATTGCCCTCACCTACAGAGGTGCAAAACAACCTGTGCAAAAAAATCAGCCACAGAAGACACATACACTGTCATAGCCATGAACCTCAGATGAGCCAGACGAGAGAAATCCATTCATAGTTACATGCAATAATATGCCTGAAAATGGGGTCTCCAAAGGAATAAAATGATTTTCTAAAATACATCCAGCAAGAAGTTGGCTTCTGTTGAAATCTGTCTTGCTTGGCAACCAGTGCCTCCCCATGAGGAAGAACACCACAGAAGAGGGGTGTGCTGCCCCAGATCAACAGGAGAGTGGGAATCAGATCTGCCTACGTTGATTGCAACTGCCAAGAAAACAGCAACTAGATTAGACTGAGCTTTATAAACTAGAAAATTTCCATTGTTTGTTTAGAATACATTATAAAACATGTGGAGTGTAACTAGCTGAGCATCTCCCACCTACAGAGTAACAAGTGATTCTGACAGCTAGAAATCCACAAAACTAGGCATGCATGAGATTTTTTTTGTTTGTTTGCTCCAGCTTAAATTGCTTCTGTGCAGAGATGAGCAAAGAACTGAACATCAAAGACACAGCTACATAGCTCCTAACTAATTCTTTAGGCTTGATGAGGGTAAAAATTCAAAAGGAGAAAATCTTCACTGCATTTCCAATACTGATTAATTCATCCTTTTTTAAACAACAAAAGCCTAATGAAATTTATATCTATGTTTTAAATATACCTATCTTCATACATATATGTATATGACTGCATCAATATCTAAGAGGTGAGGGTTGCTGAGGGAAGATGACATGCCCTGAACTGAATAAAGCTGAGGACAAGGAATGTAAACAGAGAGGATGAAGCTAGGGAGATTCTTATGATCTGGCTTAAATACTGAGGATGATCAAAATGTCAGAGGGCTGCACTGCATGATCGGAGGTGGGGCTTGCAATGCTTCCTTCCTATGGACTGGAAATTTGTTTAATGAAAGAATTACCCGGCTTCAGAATAGATGAGGTGACATTATAACATTATCAGGACAATCTCAATCCTCTTTATACTTCTCTTCTCAGCATTAGATATATGCATATGCATTGTTAATTCCCATTTTTGCCTTTTGGATTATTGGTAGGAAATGGATTTCTTTGGTACTTCATAGAATCATAGAAAGGTTTGGGTTGGAAGGGTCCTTAAAGATCACCCAGTTCCAACCCCCTGCCATGGGCAGGGACACCTCCCACCACACCAGGCTGCCCAAAGCCCCATCCAGCCTGGTCTTGAAGATCTCCAGGGATGGGGCATCCCCAGCTTCTCTGGACAGCCTGTTCCAGTGCCTCACCACCCTCTGAGAGAAGAATTTCCTCCTAACATCCAATCTAAATATACACTTTTAGTTTAAAATCATTCCCCTTTGTCTTATCACTATCTGCCCATATAAAAGCCAGGTACTTCACAGCGAGCCTTCTTGTATCCAGGTATACAAGTGTTGTCATATAAGTGGGAAGCATTACTTTAACTTTAATAATACCCTATCTGCCTTTGATCTAGCACATTTAGACTGTTCTTGCAAATTCCAAATCTGTAAGATACTTGGCACTTGGTGGGGATGGGTGGGAGCTGTTCTACAGGCAAATGCAAAACAATTCTAACACTATTTTTAATGACTCCTCAGCAATGTGAAGACAAATGGGGGCATTTGTGTGCTCTGGCTGACTTCTCCATAGCTTTGAATGAAAGTATACAGGAGATCAACAAGCATTCTTTTAACAACTTTGAGCTCCGTATTGGTAAGCACAGTACAAGCATGAAAATTAAAATGTGGTTTAAATTAAAAAGGGGAATAGTAGCTTACCCTAAACTCTATGCACAGTTTTTGTGCACAAAGCCTTTTGGCTTTGCACAAAAACTGAATTCCAGTTCTGACTTGATCTGTCCCAGTGGCAGCACCTCTAAACTTCTGCTAAGGGTAAGCTGTTATCCTGGATGAAATCAATAGGGTGGGACATGAATGTAGGGATGACCTGAATGTATGCAACAAAACAGGAACAAATCTGATGACTGTTTATGCTGACTGGATTACTGGCCAAAAGCAACTCCACTCAGAAGAAACATGTCCTTTACAGACAATCTTACCATTAGAAAAGCTGAAGTGTATTCGTTAATCACAGCATGGAGGGTAGCATCATCACTGTCTGTGCTAACTCAGAGTGCTTCCCAACAGTTTTGAACCATGGAAAACTCCAGCTCCCAGGATTTTTCAGGGAACATTCATCCATGTCCAGTAAATGTGAATCCCTTGCAAAGCTTTTATCCATCATGAATGCAACTGTATTTGGAGACCATGTCTATAAACAATTTATACATATATACGTATTTGCGTATATATATATATAAAGTCTTTTAAGAAAATCTAAAAATGTAAGATCTTTTTCCCAAAGTGCCTTTCACTATCAGTAAACTTATTCTTAAAACTTCACTGTAGGAAAAAAAAAAAAAGTCACCTTTATATTATTTCCTGCACTGAATTTATGCAACAATATCATAAGATGTAGTCTTCCAAAAACTTCATAGGAATACTTTAGTATTTTCACTTCATGGAACATAAGGATGTCATTTCTGGACTGCATAGCACTGACAGGGTTGCCTTCAACAAGTGCAGAGCCAGAAAGATCTTTCCTACTACTTAAGAATAATTTTGCAGGAATTTTGGCAATAGTATGTGGAATACAGATGACATGTAAGTACTGCAGTTCCACTGTGATGGACACCCTGTCAAATAGTTCTGAGGATATAACTTTTGTTCTCTACCTTTCCTGAACTTTTTTTCTTACTTTCTTTTATATGCACCTTTTCCTTAAACTTAGAGATAAGCATATGTGAACCAGGTTTCATACAGTTCTGAAGTAAAAATATGGTTTTCAGTCATTTTCATCTAACTAGTTGTTCTCTCTCTCCCTTTCTCTCTTTTTTGTAATAGGGATTAGCCATGGTTCTGTCGTAGCAGGAGTTATCGGTGCTAAGAAACCGCAATATGATATCTGGGGCAAAACGGTTAATTTAGCAAGTCGAATGGACAGCACAGGAGTTAGTGACAGAATACAAGTGCCTGAAGAAACGTATCTGATCCTGAAGGACCGAGGATTTGCCTTCGACTACCGAGGAGAGATTTATGTCAAAGGTATCAGTGAACAGGAAGGAAAAATCAAAACATATTTTCTTCTAGGAAGAGTTCAACCAAATCCTTTAATCTTACAACCAAGAAAACTGACTGGACAGTATTCATTAGCAGCTGTTGTATTAGGACTTGTACAGTCTCTTAACAGGCAAAAACAGAAGCAAATCCTTAATGAGAACAATAATTCTGGAATCATAAAGGGACATTATAACCGGAGGACTTTGCTCACTCCCGGTGGATCTGAGGCAGCAGCCCAGGCAGAGGGGGCCGACAAAACTGAATTGCCATAATCAACATTTTGTTTGTGTTCTTTTTTTTTCTTTTTTTTTTTGTATTTCTTTTATATATAAAAATAAATATACAAATAAAAAGGGTTTAATTTTTTTTAGAATAAGCGTGATTATCTTCTGGCGTGACATTTTTATGAGATTCCAGTTCATCCATTTTTACAAATGCTGCCAGTATCTCTCTCCAGTTACTATGATTCACCCCTGAATGTCCAGCCATAGGAGCTGTAGACCTCTGCTCAGCTGTGCTGGTTACCCACAGAAAGGTCAAGAATAAATCCCTGACTTGGGGGGATTTAGAACATAAATTGTATAAATCATGGGAAACTGAGACAACGCCCTGTGCCATGTGGAAGCAAAGGCACAAGGAGATTGAGTAGGTTCTTCTCACTTGTAGTTGTCTTCAAGAAGAGTGATATCCATCTAAGTTAGTTGTCTGGTCTCCATAACAACCAGTGAAAAGCTAGTCAGTACAGTCAATGGATTTATGTATGTTATCTGCCCAGATGTGAGGCTGTGGGACATAGAAGGGAGAGATTTTACCCCAAACCCACTGACTCCGTTGAGTCACTGGCTATGGGCTGTTAACAGAGACTGAAGTGTCTTGACCACAAGGCTGCACTGCAGGCAGTATTGCATGTTGTTACCCACCTGAGCTCTAGCACCCACTCCAGGAGGTCAAGGCTCTCCTGTGGGCACTATGCTATATCTGTCAGTCCCATATGAAGGGTTCAAATGTACTAAGATATCTTGAATTACACAAGACATAAATGGACTTGTCTGGAGCTGAATTTATTGTCCAGTCAAAGAATTAACCAAATTCCCTTGGTTCACTTTCCTGAGCTTAGCTCTTAAACCCATCCCCAGTCTGCATTTCTAGCAAAAGAAGGCTTATCTCAAGCTGTAAAACAAGAATGTGCTAAAGTACAACAGGAGACTAAGCTGAACACCCGCTCGGTTACCTCAGGAGGAGGAGAGAGGCGGTGACTGAGGTTACCCTAAATGATTTGTGTGCCAGAACAGAGACAGTCCTGTTGGGATGCTGAAATGGTACACCTAGGTGCTACAAACCCTGCATTAAAACAAGTACAGGATGACTGTTTTTTTAGGATAGCTTATCAGCTTTCCCCTGGAAAAAGTAAATATATAGCACAGGTACCTATATGCATCAGTAACATGATTCATACTGATCAGTAAAGCGCACAAATGAACCTCTCATCAAGTCTGTATGCTCAAAGGAGCTGGGCTTGTCTCGTTAAATATTATCTTTAAAATAAATCACAGATGGGAGCAGCAGAACCTGCAATCACACAGCAATCCCCAGACGAGACCCCAGACAGCCAATACAGTGCAACATATGGATTCTTGGTAAATACAGCCCTTGCCTTTTTACAGGCTGTCTTTAATGAAAACTAGGATATCCCAGGTGTGTCACCACTGGATTGGGCACATTTTTATAAAGGTGGCCAGTTTGGCTAAGAAATATTGATTCCTACATTTTATGAGACACTATGGTTTGCTAACAAAAGAGGCATCAAAGCACAAAAATGTTTAATTGTAGTATGACAAAAATAATGTTTTTCATTGTAAAACAAGCTAAAGAATAGGTGTGTCAGGCAAAATCTGATCAGCTGAATGCAGCCTTCAGAAACAGAAAATAACAATAAATGGCCAAATTCCAGAGAAAACTGTATCACTGAAGGATGGGTCTGATCACAGATATCAGAAAGCTGTCAGAAATGTTATACACAGTGATAAGGCTGCCAGTAACTGAGCTCTTATTTCAAGTTGATTACTGATTTTAGACCCTACAAATATCAGCTCTTTACACCACCTAGGAACACTGTAAAGCAGAGCCCCTCAACCACCCAGAACAGTGTTGGTGCTGTAGGAGAGGAAGACAAGACATGGCTTATATCTGAAGCAGCTAAACCAATTTCGCATTTAAAGTGGTATTTGAAGCCATAGAGAAGAAAGTGTTGGCTGGTTTAAACTGCTCATAAAACAGCTGTCCTCTCCTCAGCTTATCTCTCTGCTGGATGTGGGTTCACTCCTCCTAGTTTTCTAAACATTTAATTCTTGATAAACGCATATCCCAGCTGAACCAGTTTTCTAATTCTCACTACTGCTGCCGGCCTCTGTAATGACGATTAGCAGTGAGTGGAAAGTGTTATCTAAACAGGCTGGGAGACTGGAGACTGAGGGCACCTTCACTGTGTTTTAGCACAGGCCTAAATCTCCTGCTTCTTATCCTAGACACGGATGGCTTTCTGTGTTATCCCTCTCAAAATCCCCATTAACATAACTATGTTCCCAAGAAAAATTGTCTGCTAAAGAACTCTGAGCCTGTGTTGACCAGATAAAGAATGTGGCAAATCAGCTTATTACCGTGAATAATTCTTTAGTGAGGAATTTCACCTGTGTCTGCTGCAGGTAAATCCCTGCTTTGGTCTATTTGTCTACATGAGGCAGCTATTTGTCACCCCAGCAATTACACTGCCTGTTCCTTTTCCAAGTGCAATGACCTTAAAGGCTCAGCAGTGTTATTCCCCATTGTAGCATTTGTTTTCAGAGGAACAGCAGCTACTATTTATGCACTGTCTTCTAGTTTTACTCCATTTCATGGTATCATTAGTGCATTCAGCTTTCCCTCACAACACTATCTTCAGGGATTCTTGTTCATACAGAACAGAATTGTTCATACAAGAAGAATCTATAAAGCCAAAACACCTGGTTAATATCCTTTGAAACACACATGCTTGAATAATAAAGGCAAATTGCCTTGATATTGTAGCTCCTTGGCCAAGCCAGCTAGCCAATATTGAGGACATTGCTAGATTCTTCCCATTAAGAGGAGAAAGCCTTGGCAGAAACTCAATATACTCTTTGATGTCATCTTATTTATTTCTACCAATGTACACTACAAAAAAAAATAAATAAATAAAAATAAAAATAAAAATAAAAATAAAAATAAAAATAAAAATAAAAATAAAAATAAAACAGCACCCAGCTGCTTTGCTCAGAAATTCATACCTCAGTCCCTCTGACAATCTCCATGCCATAAGCTCTGCTGACTTCAATGTTTTCTAAACAAACAAGCTGAACTCCATAGCTTACAAAAAGCAACATACAATCAACTGCATCAAGGGCAATTTATGCCAGCTTTGAAGTACTTATTTTTAATCATTAAAGGAGACAGAATATCGACTACCTGGATAATAGTTCTGTACCAAAGTCATCATTCTGCAAAGCTCCATGTGGATATTTGCAACCATTAACCCTGCATTCTAGTAAAGACCATGTGTGTTGCAAGAGTGCTTGTCTGCAGACAGTGAACAGGTGTTAGGGTTGATTAATTTATACCATTAACCAATTTTAGTAATATCTATCCAGAAAGTTACAGTTAACTACTGATACCTATCAAGGTATCTACTCTAAGTTCATATTAAGACTCAGGAGAGAACAAAGCTTAGGTGTGATATCATTTAGAGGTGTGTGCTAGCAGACACAAAGCAGTTCAAAGAGCAGACTTTGCACATACAGGGAAAATATTACTCACTGTCCTCAGCTTCAATTCATTCCTGATTACTTCACAGTACTTTGCACATTTTGAAAAGCACAGCAAAAAAATATCTCATCTAATCCTTCTCTCATCAGCAGAACTTCATCTGCCTTTTCCTAAGTGCTGCAGGAGTCAAGGAGTTTAGACAAACACACAGCGCAGCGATGGTGGCTCGTAGCCAAAGGGCCCGTCAGTGCGCGCTGCCGAGCTGCGATGCAGGCAGCAGAGAGCCCTGCTCCACAGCCGACTTGGCGAGCACGCAGAGAAGTGATCAGAGGAGCAGGAAATAACCACATTAACCATCGTCAGTGGTACACGGCAAGTGTTATAATTGCACAGTCAACTTATTAACCTCCCCGTGAATCCTTTTTGTGTTGCTCAAAGGCAGTGACATGACGAGGTGTTTCGCGGTTTCCCCAGCTCTGAGCTTTCCTGGAGGAGGGGAAAATATGACAGAGAAGCAGTCAGCAGATGGGAGAGAAGGGGTAAATATTCAATATTCATATCTCTAGTCACTTGAAACGGCAGTTGAGTTGCTATTTATGGAATGCTTTCATTACCTCTCCAGGTTAAAGAAAAAAAATTAGTCATTGGTTTAGGTAACTTTAATAGACAAGGTCCAATTCTCCCCCCCAGAAAAAAAATCTTTTTTTTTTTCAGTCTATTTTCCACTAAGAGCTTGTTTAGGTGAAGGCCGTCAGAGTTACAGAGACATCCAGAGACTGATTCATTCAGCTCTTCGATGTAAAAATGACATCAATGTGCAGGGTTGGTTAGACAACATCCCCTGTAAAATGCAACTCATGCTTCTTCTCGTGACCCAGATCTCCCTCAGCCCAAGGTGCATTTTTTGTGATTTTGTTTTGTTTTGTTTTCTGATGAATATGTTAATGCTGATTTTTTTTTCTTTTTTTAGTATGCTGTAAAACCTGTTTCACAGGGCATGTGCTTTTTTTAGGGTCTAGAAATCAGCTCCTCCTTCAGCTTTCCAATATTAAAATAAAATAAGTGCCACCATTGTGACATAACAACAAGGGAACTAAAAAGAAATGTCAGCTGGTTTGCTGAAAATCTAAGGTTTTAAAACAAATGACATATGTGTGAAATGACTTCTGATTGCAAAGCCCACTCCCAACAGCAGTGACATGGGATATGTTAAGGGATATTCTCACAGTAGCAGGATATTAAGTATAATTTTAATTAACTCATCAGTTACTTAAAATAATAAAAACACAACACCCTCTTCCTAATCATTTTCCCTCACAGTGACTATTGTGACAAGCTGTCAGTTTTCCAGTTTTTTATAAATCACAGAGCGATTGTGTTTCAGACGAATGATTGCCCCCTCCAGATGGATCCAGATCGATGGTGTAATGCTACTTTCAGGAGTCAGGACCCCAGCCCCATCTCTGGGGTCAGTGCATTTTGTATCGGCAAAACCAAGACTCACAGTGGCATCAACTCTTTCCCCTTGGTCCTGTTCCTGAGAAAGGCAAGAGCAGGGACTTGGGCATGCTAGGGAGTTGTAATTGAACATTTTTCACATTTAAACAAGGGTGGGAGGAAGACCCCAGCATGATCCATCCCACAAGGTGAGTCCAGATGCTGCATTTACAGCTCGTTTTTCATTAACAGCCTGGTTAATTGCAAGGTGTTTTAATGGCTTCTCAGCAGCTTGGCCATCCCAGACCAGCTCACAGGGTAATGAGGGCACAAGGGATATCTCCCCTGCACCACAGCTGACACAGCAGTATGCAGTCACCTCTTGCACCATTAATTTCCCCCTTTCCTGGCAGTTAACTTGGCAGGACCCATGACCTTTCAGAAACCATTGTATGGATGTTAGAAGGCAAGTTTCCATGGAACCATCTTAAAAAAAATCCTTTTTTCTTTTTTTTTTTTTTCTTTTTAAAAATGTTTCCTGCAGGGAAAAAAAAATCCACTTCATTTATTTATTCAGAATTTATTACAAAATTAAAACCACACCTGTGTCCAATACTGAAAAATCAACTTAAGCAAAAGCAACATGTCTTCCTCTTACACTTCCAGACCAGGTTGATCGTGTGTCCATTGCAGCTTAAGGAGCCCCACCATACTTCCCTGTCAGAGATATTCAGCTCTACCTCAGAGTTATCCCACCGAAGAGATCTACATACAGAATGTTTGCAAGGAAACCTCAGCCCCCAATTCACCCCACCTCTGCTCCCATCACTTTTAGAGATAGCGGACTGGTGCAGAAGGGCTTTCATGGGCCTGAGAGGGATGGGAAAAAGAAAAAAGAAAAATTCTCCATGAGACGAGTTCCAAGCTATTTTGAGTTTTACAGCTGAAAGTGAATATTTTACTTGCAGCTTTAAACTCATGGTGAACACAGAGACCCCCACTATCACCCATTGCCCCTAGCACACAATTTCACAGGCTTTACATTCACATTTGTTGCTGCCTCCGTATTTAATCTCTATTCCCATGTAAAGCATACTGACATTAGCCAGACCTGGCTGGGTGTAGCAACACATGCCTTTGTATTCTCTCTTTTGGAACATCACCTAACAAACATGTCATGCTTTTTTTGACAAAAAATTTCATGGCAACAGCTGCAATGTGAACTTCCACTGACAGATAGTTAGCCAGACCCTAATCCGTATGCTTCGATTAAGAGGTCACAGATTATCCTTACAGCTCCAACCTATTCTCCCCCTTTTCATGCCCATGCTGGAATATTTCTTGCGGATATCATAAAGCATTAAGTCTTGGTATCTAAACAGTCAAGAAGAAATTGGTTTTGCTCCATGTTCCAAGGGTAATTTCCAACTAAAATAATCAAGTAAATAAACAAATAAATAAATAAAATCTGACTTTGGAGCAGAGACTGGTATCCAACCAGCATTCCTCCTCTGAGGTGAGAGCCATTACATCTGGACACCAACCATAATTATTTCTGCTCAAGACCATAATTTCAGTTTTGGGCACCTGTTTTCTGTGTAAATGCATTTTATATTTCAAGTTCTTTCAGCCCTGGTTCATAGTTTTGTAATAGCCTTAGATGCTCCTTCTTCTGATCCCTGAGACTGTCAGAGATGATGAAAATGAGTTAATAATGAATTCTGCTTGAGGTCTGTGGCAGAACTGAGTCAAGCAGTGTGGCTTATTGAAATAAAGCCTTTGCTGGAGTTAATTGATTTAATTCCAATATATGAATACTTTCATGGGCTAAAAATAGAAGTTTCTGCAGAGCTCTTCAAGCTAGGGAAGAAAAGCAAAACAAAAATGATGATGGGAAGTTAAACAAGGTCAAATTGGAAATAAGGCACATGCTTTTGACAGCAAACATGATTAAACACTGGAACAAACTACCATGCAAACCAGTGAATCTATTATCTCCTCAAGAGTTCAAATCAAAATGATGGAGATCTTTCTAGAAATTATGCTTTCTTTCAAATACAAGTGCCTGGGTCCACTCAGAGAGGAACAATAAAGCTTTCTACAATGTGTGAAGCCCTGAAAAGCAGACTGGATAGTTTAAGATTTTTATTTTTTAATACCACGAATTTGGCATTGTCTTCACCACTGAGCTAAACGAGCTAAACAGAAAGAAGCAAAATCTTCTGTCCTGGGAATGTTTCACAGGTCTTGCTGGTACTAACTGACGATGGGGAAGGCAAACCTATTCCATTTCATGCATTGATTCAGAGCCCAGAAAACCATGATTTTTCATATGTCTCCCTTTGTGGAAGCGCTAGAGGTGTTGCAAACCAGTGGCTCAGCTCACAGGCAGACACTGTACCAAACTGTTCAGCCTCCCTACCATTCATAGAGCTGCTTCATTAATTTTAGCAAAAACTCTGTAGTCAAGCATCAGGAAAGAAATTGAATTGGTCCCCAGCTGCATTCCACCATTCCCACCCCACCACCTCTCTGCTCTTTCTCCTTACTTGCCCTGGTGCTCAGAGAAATGCACACATTGCATTCGTTCTAAGGAAAGGCTATTAGGGACCCTGAGGAAGAGCATTTGTTTCTTAACAGAATGAGTCTTTTCACAGAGCATTTGATGAGATCTCAGGAAATCTTTGTGTTAATTCAGTGGTGTGACCTTGGCTACAATGAGGGTGCTACTACTTTCCCATATAACTGAAATTATGACCTTGAGTTAAACGGATGAAGAGTTCCATATAAGTGTAGTTTTGTTTTTTTTTGTCACAATGTCTCCCTGACATTTTTATATAAGCATATGATACGACGTAAGTAAGAGACCCAGCCTGACAAGATGTCTGGAGGTTTTTGTTACACAGCCAGAAATGCTTCTGCTGAATAGAAAGCATGGGATGAAGTAAAAGAAGAATGAAAATAAAAGCTCAGAGGATCTGTTGAGGGAAGAAAGGGAGGCATGTTAAATGCTCGGAAAGTATCTTCCAAATAACCCAATTACCTATTTGCAACCTGTAATTCGTGATGCATTTCTCTTACTTTTCACAAAGAGCGACAAGGAGAATTTTTCCCTTCCCCCCCCAACCTGCACCATTACCTAATTCTGTCACCGAGATGAGAACAAGCTAAGTCCTAATATTTCACTTGGATTAGCAGTTCCCACCAAATGACAGAGGCAAAAGATTTGTACTGGAAAGTAACAATGGCAAAGCAGAATAAAAGACTCTGCTGCTTTGAATTATTAATAGTGTATCACCTCACTGCACATACCAATCACACTGCTCTCTTTTCTGGAGCCTCAGGAGAAAGGAACATAGTTTTCCAGTGTACTTCAAGCCTTTTAAAAGTGCTTCGAATCCACCCAGCTATTTCATACCTGGGATAGTTTCAGGGCAGGGCAGCCTTCTTAAAGACATAGCATCCTGCCTAGGGATATAACAGGAGGCTTTCATGTGGGTTATTTTGGGAAGACATTTTCAAAAGAAGCTAAATGGAAGGGGAACAGTTTAGTGTTTCTCAACCCTTCAAGTTCTACTTTAAAAAAAAAAAAAAGTGTATGATTTTCTGGGCTGCTATGCACCATGATTCCCTTCTGCTGGGTGTCTTTATGCACATTATCCCACAGATTATGTTTAAGCCTTTCCTAATGTATCTAAAAAGCTTGAACAGTATTTTGAGGAAGAGAAGCAGGTTCTTCAGGACAACTAGAAATTGTTTTGTTGGACACCTCTTATGGGTGTCCTGGAGTTACTGTGACTTGAGAGAAACATCAGCAGGGACAGCTCAGGGGGTTGTCAGCAGTGTATTTGCTGAGTCCAAATAACAGTTCTGAAATATGACAATCTTGCTTCCTAACAAGTTTGTGGTTTAAGCTGCAGTGGACTAGAGTAAATTATTTCCATAGTGCCCTTCATAGCGGCCTCCATTATGGCTATTCCTCACCTATGTAAAAAATGCTTCCTGCAGAGGCATCTTTATTTGCAACCTCTCTTGTCTCCTTCACTTTGATGGGTGAAGATTCAGGATGTGAGAACTTGCAGAGGAATCATGAATCTCTCGTATTGGATTGAATTAACTAGAAAACTTAGGATTTTGTTTCTATAGCAGAAGCATACGTTTTACTATTTGAAAGAAGAAGAAAGTATTTTAAACCTGAAACAAACATAAATGACACAGCAATATCTTTTTGCACCTGCAGGAAGGATTAAACTATTGGCCCAAGAGATGAAAAAGATGAAGCATGCACAGCTGACCGAGTTACTAATTTTGACACCCAAGGCAAGGAGTAGACTTTTGGAGGATAAATCCTGCTTGCCTACTGCAAGCCTGCCAGAAGCTGCTTTTGTGTAGGTACCCTCTTCACAATGCCTCCACAAGGAGATGCATGTACAGAGGCATCGACATTGCTTGTTGGTGCAGTTCTTCTGCAAGTTATGTGCACGGACTCATTATTTTATTACCTTGCACTGAAAGCACCTAGGGCTGGATAATCTATATAAATGAGTTTAATGGTCCAGCACAAAATTAACATTTATTTCTAATCTTGGTTACTTTTAGTTTGTGACCTGGAGTCTGTCATGCTAAGTCCTGCAATTTCTATCCCAACGAGAAGGACAGCAAATACTTTTCTTAGTGGGGCCTGCATCACATTTCTTCCAATAGTCACGGAAACGTAACTCCTCCCAGATGTCTGAAGACTCCTTGTTCAGTTCAGGCTCCACTGTGCTGGTGCAAATCTCAGTCATGGAGAGATGGATTGAGGATTCATGGGAATAGATAAACCCAAAGTTTTACAGCAGCACCAAACAGCTCAAGTGAGACCTTTCCTCCCAAGCCAAACAGCATAAAATGGCTACTGAGATTTTGCATCTCAGACACCCCTGGGAATTTTCCTCCTACCCTGACCTTTACTCTTGACTTTCCTTCATGATCATGATCCTGGCTGGAATCAAGACTCCAGGAGCCTGGTGCTCATTGCCATGGATGTCAAAGCACATTAGAGACTGTTAAAGCTGAAGAGCCTTTTCCAGAGCAATCAGATTGTAACAGATACCTTTCCAGACCTTTGTGACAGCACTTGGCTGCATTACATTTAGTTGCTTGGCACTGAAACACTTGTATGCACAGTCTTAAAAAACAAATGTAGCAGATGAAACATCCCACACTTGACATTACCTGAACCCTTGTTAGAGTTCAGTGCAAATTCTTCCTTTGCTTTCAGTAAGACAGCTGGTCCCATGATCATCCTTATGGAAGCTATAAGGAGCCACAGGTACAGAAATAGAAAGGATGCAAGATCACATGCAAAACCTGTACATGTGCAAACACAGCCCCCAACCTGGATATCTGACACAAGATGAAAACAGCACACTGTTGAGTCTCACGTCAGTTTTAAGAAAATAAAGACCAAAGGGTCTAGGATGCTTAAGGGGAAGAAAGAGAGAAAGAGAGAATAACACAAGCTCCTGTTGGAAGCAGGGAGCTTGAAAAAAAATAATCAGAATTTCAATAAGGTTGTCTTAAAAATGGTTTTGGAAAACGATCGCATCTGCTGACTATCACAGTCTAATTCATTAGGAAATCTGTCATACTGCTTGCAGAGGAAAGCCAGTAGCATCAGAAACATTTCCAGTATTTTCTGAGAGATCCATTTACCCTGTAATCATTGTTTAGGTAGTTCGGAAATACTTTCCCTCTTTCTTGTTTTCCTGTAACACCCTTAAATAGCATTCACTTTTTCACCAGCACTGAATGCTAATGTGCAAAAAGGTCAGCTGCTTTTGTCCTCTACAGTACATCATTTTTTAAAAGAAGCTCTTAACTCACGTGGCCCTCTAACAAATAAACATCAGATGCTCTTCTCAAGCTCAGTGCTCCCTGCCTAGAACAAGGAAGGCAGATATATCTAAAAATATAATGCTGTTGTATTTATAGCCGAGCAAAAAGTTTAGTGCGCAAATTAAAGCGCATGGAAATCATCTGATTTCTCTCAGTGATCACATTGGTTTTCCAGAAGGTCACATAGCATTTCTGGATTTTTCAGGCCAGCTGTAGGGCCCAAACTGACCTAGAGGGGTTTGCCATATCAATTTGGACATATGTGGTTTTAATGTGGAATCATCAGGTTTTGAGTGGGATAGGAATTGAAATGAGAAGGGGGACAAGAAGAACATAGACTTTTCTAACCTGATTTCTTCTTGGCAACCCCCAGAATTCCCTGTGTTTCACTTCAGCTTGGACAGGGATTATTACAGTATCTCCATCTCTATACACATGTGCCAGGAAGACTTAAATGAAAGCAACAATGAGCAATAACATTCAGGACATCTCCCAGCTGGGCCTCAGTAGGTCCTGAACTTATAGGACTGCAGCTCTCCAGCGTATACATCTCTATATATCCAACACACAGCACTGCAGTAGTCAGCACAGTGTATTCCAGCTGCACAGCCAAATTGTTGTTCCCCACAGAGGTACCAATTGCCATCGACTGGGTGCCTGCTGATAGCCCCATGCAATTGCAAAATAAAACCTGTGGGTTTAAAACTACCTTCATGATGTGTTGCAACTCATAAGGTGCTGGGATCTCTGGTCAGGAGAACACAGCCCAAGTCTGTGAATGGCAACAGTCATTTGAAAGACATCCCAATCACCTGGGAGAGATAAAACTCCTTTAGTAATTTCACTTTGTTGAATACGTAATTAAGCACTTTCTAACATTAAAGCAGACTTATATTAAAAAAAAAAAAAAATCACTTTCCTCTGGAGTTATTGTACTAGAAATCCCCAAAACACTACCCTATGTGTTATATTCTCCAAAACATTATCTTCCATAAGCCACAGGCAATGTCCAAGCTGTTTGGCTAATTCCTCCCACATTTCTTTTACGTGACACCAGACTCTTGTTGATTTGTAATACAGTCTCTAGCCAAAGTTGGAATCCCACTTCACTCCACTCCATATGGTGCAAATGGAGTTTGTTATCTCTTCAGTGCCCAGGGAAATGTTATCAGACACAAGACCAGGTGCAGTCACAGCTGATGAGGGGAAGTATTCAGGAGTGGTTTTGCATTATTGCAGTGGGACTCCGCAAGATGCCCTCGGTGGTTCTCAGGTTGAATAAATCACTTCACCAGCCACTTCTGAATGTGTGTCAATAACGAAGAGTTTGCAACCAAAGCGGACAAAATGGATGGAGAGGAAAAGAAAAGGAAAAGTACTAAGTACCAGAGGGATTTGTTTGATGATGTTTGGCCTGTTCATGTCAGAGTCAAAATTGCATTTCAGGTCCTTGATCCTAACACAGACCTAAAGAACTGAGTTGTGTCATTTCAGATAGCCTACAAGGCTTTTACAGGCTGCTTTGTTGAGCTGACCATACACATCTGTCAAACTTTTCTCTCTCCCCATAAACAAACCCTTATAGAGGTGTTCCTGCCTGAGGAGTCTAATCCTCTTAGAGCCTCAAAAGCGACTCACATGGATTTTTGTCTGTTTTCTGTCACTGTTAGAGGATTTGATTGATTCTTTCATTATTCTTCCAGCTAAGAATAATGGAGAGTGGCATTTTTTTTGGACAGGTGCACATTGGCTTAAAAAACACTCCCAATCCATCCTCAAGTACCTGCTTCTGCTAGAGCTCTGGAGAGATGAGCAGCACTTACTATTTCAGGTGTTCAGTCTGACACAGAAAATATTTCTTTTTCCCTTGTATGAAAGTGTTACACCGAGTGTGTGGTTGTATCCTGCATGGGTTTCTCTTCTGGTCTTAATCAGGGCTTGGACAGGGCCCTTCCAGTCCTGGAGTAGATCTGGGGTTGACTCTTGCAACCCTGAAGGGGAACAGCCCCACACTCCATCCCAGCAAGCCATAGCAGTAGCTTGAGGCAAAGATAATTGTAGGACATGGGGCCCTGGTGCCAGGCAGATGTATTGAGAAAACTGCTGCACAGCTGCAGGTGAGTCCCCAACAGCTCACAGATTTCTGCTCACAGAGGCACATGAAGAGTGAATGGCTGTGGTGCAGGATGGAGCGCATCACCCCATGAACGGCAGCAGACAGGGCACAGTGATCATTGCTTCTACTTCGAGTCTAAGCAGGGTTTTTCACTAGTTCGCAGCAAAAAAAGTGGGGGGTTAAGCCATCAGCTCCATATTTCAGTATCTACCACAGATGACAACGGGGTCACACTCCACTTCTCTAGCTAAGCAGCAGGTTGGAGCATGTTGATTTGGGTGGAGAGGAGCCTCATGAGGTTCAGCAAGGGCAAGTGCAGGGTCCTGCACCTGGGAAGGAACAACAGCATGTATCAGTATAGGCTGGGGGATGACCTGCTGGTGTGCAGCTCTGTGGAAAGGGACCTGGGGGTCATGGTGGACAACAGGTTAACCATGAGCCAGCAGTGTGCCCTGGTGGCCAAGAAGGTCGATGGGATCCTAGCCTGCATCAAGAAGAGTGTGGACAGCAGGTCAAGAGAGTTGATCTTCTCCCTCTACTCAGCCTTGGTGAGGCCACAGCTGGAGTACTATGCCCAGTTCTGGGCTCCCCAGTACAAGAGGGACGTAGAACTTCTAGAGAGGGTCCAGCACAGAGCTGCAAACATGATGAAGGGATAGGAGCATCTGTCCTGTGAGGAAAGACTAAGCGAGCTGGGCCTGTTTAGCCTAGAAGAGTTTAAGAGGGGATCTCATCAATCTCTATAAATAACTGAGGGGACAATGTAAAGAGGATGGGGCCAAGCTCTTCTCAGTGGTGGCCAGTGATAGGACAAGGGGTAATGGGTATAAATTGAACCACGGGAGGTTTCATTGCTATATGAGGAAGAATTTCTTTATGGTTTGGGTGACAGAGCACTGGAACAGGCTTCTCAGAGAGGTTGTGGAGTCTCTTTGGAGATATTCAAAACCCACCTGGATGTGATCCTATGTAACATGTTCTAGGTGACCCTGCTTGAGCAGGGACGTTGGACCAGATGATCTCTGGAGATCCCTTCCAACCTCAATCATTCTGTGATCCTGTGATGCTCCCCCTGGGGCAGACGCTCAGGCTTCATTTCTGGTAATAGACACATGGTGGAAGGATGCCCAGGTCTTACAACCAAGCCCAATAGCTTATGCATATGAAACTGTAGTTAATCCCCAGCCTCAACTAAATAGAAATACCATTTGTTACACTTGTTATTTGCTATACTTAACACATCCTACTACCACATTCGCTGGATGCACCCAGCAATGGAGTGGGGTCCTACTTTGAATAAACAAATCGGCCTTTGCATGGTCCCTCTTACCTGTGTTCTGGAGTCACCCAGAGCACATTTTTCTGTTAGGTACAATATGGCAGTGGTGGTTGCAGAAAACACCACCATCCTGAGGCTACGGAACGGCTGAGATCTGGGTTCATATCCAAGCTCTAACACAGCCATTGCAAAAAGCTGTTTCTCTCTGCCTTCTGTTTCATTTATTTAGAAACTGAAACATTCAAATGGTGAAAAGCCTCCTTCATATTTTAGAGGTTATTAACATGTTGATGCCCTGGTTGCCTGCAGGATTGCAGAATACATGAATGAAAATGCAAGATGTGGCACAGAACCGCTGCTTTGACTAAATCTCTATTTGCATTCAGCACAGACACTGTGGCACATAGACACTCCCCCAGCAACTTGAACCCGGTTTAAACACCCTGGCTCCTGTTTGAATAGCTCTCAGTAAGGCTGCCAGATGACAAAATCCCCCCAAATGAGAATTCCTTTATTGCTTAGGTGTCATCTTAGGATAAAACAGCCAAAAGTGGGCCGGTTATGCTGTCACCAGAACACTTCAAGTGCAACCCTCACTATTAGTGTCAGTGCTTCCTCAGACAAAGAATGGTTTAGAAAGAGAAGGAGAGATGTGGGGGAAAGCACTTGAATTTGGCAAGAATATAACAATTAGCGCTAGAGATGAGGATACTGAAGCCCAAGAGACCTTTCTTAGCTGCTGTGCTGTTATCACATGATGGGGGAGCATATTTGAAGGTAATAGCAAGTGACTTCATTAAGCTCTCAACGGACTGGGAAGCTTGGAGAGCATTAAAAAAAAAAAAAAAATCTCTCTTTCTCTCACCAGGTGGCTTTCAGCAAGCTCTCCTAGTTCCCACACAATGGTATTTTCAGTATCATATTAAACACAGTAGGAAACTTAAATGCTTAAATGTCCTTGAATGTTTTTGTCTCTGTTTTGGCAACTACTTTCCTTTGCTGCCCTCTTGTGGGATTATAGAAAAAAACGCCCATTCAGAACAAACAAGAGGCTTCATTCACCAAAATACATTCTGACCTAAATTCACCTAGACTGGAGGCAGATGTTTGTGAAACTAGCTTGTTTTATTTCATATCGTTTCTTCACGAAATATGTTTTTCTTTGAGTGCCAGGGTCTGTATGGTAAAACATCTCAAATGTAAAATATCCATTTTGTAAAACATCATCATTCAGGTCAGGTGAAACCAGCCTGAAGCAATATTTTCTTGAATGACCTCTGGGGAAATATATGTATGTGCATGCATATATATACCAATATATAAGCAGGTATGCAAATATGCACATATTTATGCATACATATGTATCTATAAAGTGCAATATGAATAGGAGTTTAGTTACTGCAGCCCCAGCAGGATTCTCATCCTTACTGCCATGATTTCTAGGACAGACAAACAAAATATTTCTGGATTAGCTTTGAAGCAAATCCCATTCTTGGGAGACTGCAACAGATTTTGAAGAGAAAGAGTCAGACAAGATTAACAGCCAAAACTTGCTTTCCGTTAAACAAAGAAATGCTGAAGTGAGCAAGTTTGCAGCAGCACATCAGTTCAGAGGATTGCAGCAGCACTCACACTGTGCACACATCTCACATTACAGACGACTTTGATCTCATTGTTACCCAAGATTTTCCAAGATGTATATATTTTTGGGTAAAGCTTTAAGTCCCCAAAAAGAGCTGAAGAACGATCATTCATGAGTTTATCTGCTTATGGAACTGTGTGAGCTGATAAATGATTAAGATTATGCAACTTCTTGCTTATTATGAGGGAAATATTTTTTCACTTGCAGAAATTATACTGTAATACATTCTCCATGCAGGCAGTCTTTTTATGCAAAATATGGAAAGGATAGAAAATCCTAAATATTATATATATATATATATATAAATTGTCATAAGCTAGATCCTATAAAGACTGCTTAAGTAGGTAGGACTGATAAAAGCCACTAACAATTTAAGGTTGTCTTCTGCCAGTGGCATCATAAATAGACACTGTATGACTTCATGGTGGTAAGTTATTAGAAGTGACCTGAATTTTACATTTTATAGCCATAGCAGGTTCTCTTACAGGGTACTAGTTTATTAACATCTTTAATTCCCACTGAATAATGCAGTCACGTGATCTTTATATATGAGTAACTAAATGTTATTATCCAATACAGGGTGGCCAAGAGCAGATAATGCAATCATCGCTGGATGAGCTGCAGCCAAGGCTGCCTCCAGCTTGCTGCACTGTCAAGGAAAATATCCACAGAGTACATGACATAAACCTGTGAGGCCTGAAGGTCTTTATGTTATCCCAGTAAAACAGTGTTGTGAAAGCCTGTGGGACTGCAGGGCTCTGTAGGTACAGCCTCACAGTGAAACATGGTCTCAAATTAGGCACTGAAATTGGCATCAGCTGAGACACTTAAAATATACTATTTTGGATTTTTTTCTGCTTTTTTCCTCTTCAGTTAAAATTTATCTTTTTAAGAAGACTAAGCTTGTATCCCATAAAAAGCAGGCATATATTTACATATTTTATAAGTGCCTAATATTTCCAAAGCTCAGGCAGTTTATTTACCCTAAGCTCTTTCTCTGGGCATGGTCTACCATTAGCCTGACAACAAAAGCAAACAGAGGTTTCATAGTGGTCATTAACGCAAACAGAGAAAGGAACCCTCTACAGTAAGTCCACCACAGGCCCCTTTCAGACATCTCTTCTTTGGGCAATGATGGCACATACAAGCAGGCCATGTTAGCTGTGTGGGGAAGCTAAATATTAACCCTCCGGGAAATAAATTTGAGTGGTTATCCCACCTTCCTCCCCCAGATTTATTCATGCAAAAAGTGTATTCTTTGGGATACTTCACAGTCACTGCTGAAGTAAGCCCAAACATTAGACTTTCTTATAAAATGTTGGCATTTACAAATGTGTGTTCATATTTGATATTTTCAGGCATTTCATATTTTCAGGGGATATTTTCAGGTATCCATATCAGTACCCTGTTTTTTTCAGAGGATAATATCCGTACTCATCGTATTGTCAGACCATGCTGCATCATAGAGTGTAATTCATTTGGAAGCCAAAATTCAAGGCAACTACACATGCTTTGTGTTTGTGATTCTGCAGTCATTCAGAGAAACAAAGAGCATTCTTTTTGTAAATTCATTGAATTACTTTAAAAAGTTTAAACGGGGAGATCACATATCCTAGAGGAGGACATGTGGCAGACAGAGTGGGAAAGTTAGTTGTCCAGCAATTTATCTATGATGCTGGAACAATACCGAACAGCTACTTTCTGTGCAAGTTTTGAAGGAAACAATAGCGAATAACTTGTCAAAAGTGGTAAGTGCTGTGAGCCCGGATCTCAGTTCCAGAGGGTGAATCACTGGGGTGGAATGGATTCATCTACTATGAGCTTGGCACTACATTTTAAAGTATTCTAGCTAGGCTCTACTAGACAAAATTAAGAAGGCATCATTAGGATGTCCTGTTCAACAGTTTATCTCCAAATATTTTCCAACAAAGATCAGCACCACAATGCCACAGATGAGAAAAAGAAGGCACAAAGAGGCAAATCAATTTATTCAAGGTCACGAAGCAAGCAAGAGAGCTCTGTTCTTTGAATTGGAGACCAGTACTCTGCCCACTTGACCATATTGCATAATGTTTTCATTCTCTCAGGCCAGAAAATGCTCTATTTGTTCACATAATGCCTAGCATAACTAGCTGTGAGTGCTTTTCTGAGAGTGATGGATGCTATTCAGTGTGCTAAATAGTCTGGCCATTCACCAGTGCTCTCCACCCATGTGAACTACAACTATTTACCTCCTATCTGTCCATGCAAAAGCACACAGTAAGTGACAGCACTACCTTATGTTGCAAAACAGAGTCAGGAAAATGTTATCATCAGCAATTTGCTATAGTAATTATTGTTTTGTTTAAAACAGTGTCATTTCAATAAACTCATACACCACTTGTCATAAATCTCATTAACAAACAGTCCAAACATGAAGAGTAAAAATATCTATTACCTTGACATGTGGGGAAGGTGTGCAAAGAAAATTAGGATGCTGTTCTAGGCCAATGCAAATTTCTTCAAATCACCTACTAGTGCAAATTGATACAGCTCTGTTGCATTGACTGATGCTACATTAATTAACATGGGCAGACATTCTAGCTGATAAAGCATCATTTTTGTCGTGTCTAATTTAAGGAAAATCCTAACCAATCAAATGCTCTGAGCATTAAAAAGAAACCAACACCCTGAGGTCATAATTTTCAGCAATCATTGTTCTTGTGTCCTCAGGCAGAATCTGGCAAAATGGGTGAACTCATTGCTCAAATCACAGATTTACAGTCAGTGACCCCACAGTGGCATTTAACACCCTCAGCATACAGCATAAATGATGAGAGAAGGAAGTGATGCCAATTAGTATCTGACCTGTTGATTTTCAGTAATGAGCAACACATTCAGTTCTGCAGCAATTCAGGGACACGTGGAAGAGTCCTGGCTGCCAAACTGTACTAACAGCCTGCTCACTCAAACTTTGTGAATTCACCACATTATTTTGTCTTGGAACACTAACAATACATTTATTCACTGGGAAAAATAATGTATCTCACTTCCAGGCCTTTGCTTTGCTCCTTTTTTTTTTTTTTTTTTTGACAGCAAAATCTGTAAAATCTAATGAATTGCAGAATCACATTGTACTGTGCTGTGGCTGGAAAAGTCACTGTGACATATGTTACTTTCATGTTTCAAAACCTTTTTCTTTTTCTCACTGGAGCAAGGAGCTATATATTTTTCTTTCTTTAAATACATTTATTGTTGTTTTACATAAGCACCAACAAAGAGTAAGGCCCTTTTATCTTTATAACTTTGTAAATTATAGCCATCCTCAGAGTATAACAACAGAGTATAGGATAATCCCAATCCCAAACCTCACAGATTAAAGGAAAAGGACAGACACAATTATTGGGTGGGTATAGGAAGTATGACAGGAGGCAGCAGTAGTGCCTCTTACCCTTATGCTGCTAGTGTTTGCCTCGGCATGTGAGGTTTTGTAGGGAAGAAACGGAAAAATATAGAAAATAAGCCAATGAGAAAAATAAGGAGCAGGAGGAGGTTTAGTGCGATGGCTGGAGCTCAAAGAGAATGGCAAAGTGTCTGTGCTTTGAGAAAGGGCTGCCCACACCCACAGAGAAGAGCACTTGACACAACCCTAACCCCATCTCTGTCTGACTTGTCCATGCACCTACTCCCTCAGGTCCCTCCTGAAAAGAGAGTGAGCCATTAGTGACACCCAGCCACTCCACATCTACATGGCCATGCCAGCTCTTCACCTGGGTACGGCACAGTAGTTCCTGGTTTCAAGAACAAGGCTTCAATAAACCACCTACCCTGTGGCCATGATCAGAGAGATTCTCATGGTCATAAACACCTTGGTCTGGGACATCACAGTGCACCCTGATACAAGGACCTCAGTTTCTCCTCCTTGCTCCTGAGCTGTTTTATTGGTATTTTGAGCAGACATCAGCATGGTTCAGCAGCTTTCCCAGGAACCGTTTCTTTTGCACCCTACAGCATGAGCGCAGATCACATATCAGGGCTGACTTCCCCATAGGAGATCTCCCAAAGCCCAAGTGGCGGTGAAAAAGTGTCACTGCAAACAGAGGCTAGGGAGGACATCTTTGCATGGAACTGTAAGTCCCAGGAGAAGAAAGAGTCCTTACCTCCAACAGCCACTCGTTAATTTATGCCCTGCTGGTGCACCATTAGTCAGATGTGATGAGATTTGGAAATGTTCAGAGAAAAACAGAGCAGTTACACCCCAAGGAGAGCCTCATCTATTCAGCTCAGATTGACCTGGGAGGTCCGGGAGGTTTCTAATCAACAGCCTTGCTTTTGAGCTGAATCTCAGCTGGTGGCTGGACGGCCACTACTGTAGTTTGTGATGGCAGGACTGCAGCCTGCGGCGTTATTTAGCTAGACTAGTTTACTTTCTAATGTTTTCTTTTTGATTTAACTCCTCCAGTTTTCCAGATGTCTTAATTTTTGCTCTTCGCTCTTCACCAATTTGAATATCTGCCCTACTTACAATGCTGCTCTGGACACATCGATAAGACTGACACCTCTCAGATAAATGATCAGTTTGCTTTGCTCAATTATTTTTTTATGTAGACCAAAAGATTCAGTAGTGGGTTATTGAAAATTTGCAGAATCCTAGAAAATTGGACAGAAAATAGGACATCTGGACCATCCTCCTGACCCCAACCCCATCTGCTCAACCTCTAACATTCCCACAGCTGTATTTCTGTCTCTATATTTTATTCAGCACCATTGATTTTTCATATTCTTCTAGCCACTGCCTAAAACAAACAAACAAACAAAATTTCCTCTTGATCAGTTTGCTTCTTTTTCTCTAAACTGAATCTCATTTTGCATTTGATAACAGCTCTGTGTCTTTTTATTGTTATTTCTATCTCCTGCCTAGTGTTCACATTTCCCCTCGATTTAATAGTCTCTGAAAATCCCATTAACAAGCAGCCAACTCAGCCTTCCTAGACCATTAACACGGGTGTTAAACAAGACTGACTCTAATGGTAACCCATTAGCCACCTCCTCAAAAATGCTGCAGTTTCAGTGGATTTAACCAACTTTTCTGCAAAGACATTTTGAATTAATGTTTTGGGTAAGGTTTCTTCAGACATCATTCAAATAATCCCTTCAAAATCCAAAGCTGATTTTCATGTTTCTTTCTTCCATTTAGTTCCTGCTGTTAACAATGTTTGTAGATGGCAAATCTTTGCAGTATAATTCTGTTAAAAATCGAGTCTTCAAAATGTATCTCATGTTTTTTGCACATAATGCCAGTATTTTCTTCATTTTAGGACTCTCCCACCATTTCACTCACAGTTAAAAGCAATTGCCAGGATCAGTTTCCCTTCATCCTCTGAGCACTCTTCTCTAGATTTTCAGAACTGTCCCCAGCCGTCTGTTTTTCAATCAATGGTGCCGTTCACCTCAATGAACGTGTTTCTTTGTGACTCAGACTAGGTTTCAGCTTCAAGGGGACGTGAGAAAAAGAGCGAGCCTCTTTTGTAGTACTTGATGGAGCAGCTGGACACTGCATCTGGGCATTGAGTATTGGGACCTGAAGGCAGTTACAGCTCTGAGAGGGACTATTTAGAAAAAAGGCTCTTCTGCTGCTGCTGAGATGTTGAAGGAGATCCCATGACCTTCAGGGAGGTGATGGATGAGATTCAGCTCTTGGAAGTGGGGCACACCTGGGGACCTAAGTGCTTGTGTGTCAGCACCTGAAGTCCTCAAGGTGCTTGCTTGCCTCAGGTACCCTTGGGATTTGGTTCTCCTGAGACCTTTGCTCATTGTCACATGGGGCCAGAATACCTCAGTTTCAGCCCATCATAAAAAAGGGAGTATAGATTCAGGATTGTCTCTTTCCAGCTGACATCTGCATTACCTTATCCCCAAGCTAGGCATTAATGGCTATGCAGAGATGGCAGGTGTCTTTGCCTTGAGGTGACTCACTTGCTTCAAACTGGATAGTTTAAAAGCTTGGTTAAGAAGGGTTGATTATTTTGGGGAGATATTCTCCAATGCTCATAATTGATTAACGCTCATAATGTTCATAACGCTCAATGCTCATAAATGCTTAACGATATTTAGACTGTTAGATATTTAGATTTTTGGATAGCAGAGAAATTATTTATTCACAGGAACAGAAGGCTGTATAGATCCTTGCTCAGTTTTGTGAGTGGGAAAAAATATTCCAAACCTGTGGTTAGATGGCTTGAAGAACAGCAATACAATTATACATTTACCAGTCTTAGAACAGGAAATGATCTGTTTAATAGACTCCTAATTCAACCACCTACTTTAATTAGGAGAGAATGTAATTAACATTGAAATCACTGCCTTGAGACATAGGTTTATAGGAAGAATGAACCAAAGATCTTACAGCCTCAGCCCACTGGCCAAATTCAAAAGTTAAGGGTATTTAAATAGCCATTTCATATCCAGGAAGTACTTCTGAACTGCTGAACAGTTACTTTTTCATACACTCTTGACCAGTTTAAATTTTATTCTTTCATTATTGTCATGCATAGAAAACATTAGCAAAAATAGTGCTTTCCCGAAAATCTCAGACTTACATCATTGCATGCTCAGAACTAGCCCTGAACAGAAATTCATGAAGAGCTAGCTATTCAAGCCTCATACAAAGGGCATAAATCTCATCTCTCTGAACTGAGAGAATTTTCTGCAAAAACTTGCATATACTTTTTTAGACATCTTTCCTAGATATCTCCACACCAAAGCACCTATTTGTGCACCTCAGTTCTATGAAGAGTTTCTAATGAGATCTAAAGTAGCACACGAAGGACATGTATTTTACAGGACTGGTAAAACAGACAGACATTTTATAGAGAAACACATTAATTGACAGTCTCCAAAGAGGACTCATTTTTATTCCTACAGAAGGCTCCCCATGGCAGGGATATAACCCATGACTCTCCTGTCAGCTCATAGTGAAGAGTCTTGCACTTAATGCTTAACTAAAGGCCTCTTTCCTATCTCGTTAAAACCAGCTGGAGCCTTTCCATAGTTTGACTAGGCCCCATCAAGCTAAAAAGAGACTGTGATTAATGCTTAACATTGGTAACTTCAACACAAATAGCAGCACTGGTAGTGACTGACTCTTAAGAATTTTAAATCACACAAGCAATCTGTTGAATTCTACTTGAAAACTCACGGGTTTGGTTTATTTCTATGTCAAACGCTGCAGACACTGATGTAGATCCACTCAGCCAAAACACCAAACCTCCGCAGCTGTAACTGATGTCATGGAGAAAGAGGGCACAAAAAGCTAGGGGAGGTGCACAGCGAAGTACTAAGGGTAGAGTTTAATCCACAGCGCATCTGTCTGCTCCCTCATGGACTGGCACCTTGCAATCCAGACCCCAAGAAGGAATTCATCCTGACAGTAGGCACCTGTCTGGAGCAGCTCTCTAACTGTCCTTGTAGTCAACGGTGAGCTAGTCAGCAGAGTCCGGGCTGTTACCTGTCCAGTTAAATGCAGGCACCTATTTTGCAGTGAAACCAATCACAACCTGTGTTCCACTGACTCTACTAAGCACAACTCCACTGATTGTAAAACAAATCTGTGGTCACTCGTTCCATTAAAAGTCTATATTATAAACGCTTAAAACTGAGTGAAAGAAATTCCTCTACAGATAACCGCTATCCTGACGTTTGGGGGCAGCAGCTGTCATACAAAACTTGGTGGTAATGTAATGCAAAACTGAAATGGTACCCTAGGGAGGGTGTCAGCTCTTCTCAGCAAGGAGAACTGCAAAGTTAGAGGTCTGTCTCCAACCTTCAATCAGGGAACTGGGTGGGCATTGCAGTACTTAGTGTCTATCAACAAGATCTGCCAAAGTCATTCTGCCTCCCCTCACTCTTTAATGTCCTCAATAAAAAATAATGATAAACTCCTACTATGCTTTTCTTTTTCAAGGATTAATGGTTCATTATCTTCCTGCTTTTCTTTTCACTGAGTAAATTGTTTATTTAATTCTCTAGCTAATATTGAATTTGATATTAATGTACTTGTCATAAATTCCATTTTTATCATTGTAATTAATCTGATGTCTGTCATTCAAGCAAAATTCAAATTTCTCATAAGGATACTATACAGAAAATTAAAGGTGATGTCTCATGGTTGCTGAAAAAAGCTCCTCTCCATTATCCATCATTACCATAATGAATTGTCACCACTGACAAGAAGAGGTGCAAAATCAGTTTTAAAAATATCCTGCCTCTCAAATTGAAGTTAATCAGGTCATCCCTGGGGATGAAAAGATTTTAATTTGTAGTATCTGTCAAACCTTGGCCAAGGAAAATAACTTGTATGTATGTTTTAAAGGGAAACTTTATCCTGCAAAGCCAGGGGGGTTTCTTTATTAACAGCAGGGTAAGGACCCCCAAATGAGATTAGTCTCCTTCAAGTTTAGTCCTTTTGAGGCCATGCAAACACTTTCACTATAAACAAAATACTACAGGAATGGAGAAGTGTTATATCTGTATTACTGTAGGGGTGCTAAAGTAGGAAAATCCTAACTTGAGAAAGATCACAGAGAACGTTGTAAAAGTCATAACTGACCTGAGGCCTTACTCACAGGATCATCTTCTAACACCTATTCTACAGCTCTGGCCAATGGAAAGCTCCCTCTGACCTTTTACAAATGTCAGTGTTGACCTACACAGAGAGTAAAGATCCAAGGTCCCTTTTCAGTCCTTCCAGAAATCAATTAATGTGGTGTCTTCTTCAGCTACACAGAGTGAGATTTACAAATTAAGTTTTTATTAGCATTTCAATTACCTTGTATAAGTTCCTAGAAGTGCAACATGTCAAAGAACTGAATATTTCACTGAAATGACATTATTTATCAACCATATATCTGTACATATATCTATACCTTCTTTCATTCTGGAATACTGCAAAGCCTTAATGTCCGTGTTGCCAGGTTGTTTTATCAACCTCTCACAATTAGGTAGTCAGCAATCAGTGAAGACATTTCCCTTGAACAGCAATTATATTTCTTGCCATATAATCAAGATAACCGGTATTGACATTGCTGCATCTTCAGATGGAACAGATTAAGTTTCCCTGTCATTAATTTATGAAGACATTATGACTTATGCAAAGTCATATTAGAACCTCTCCTTGCACATTACTTACAAATGTGTATCTGCTCAAAGTACAAATATGTTTTCGTACAAAGAAATGTTAGTTTTATTCAGATGTACAACTTGGAAGTGCAATGTGAACTCATATTTTATTCAAAGTGAATTTTATGAGATTGAATTTTGGAGAGAATTTACTAGCTCTACTTGGCTAACGATCCCTCAAATGTAATAAAAGGACATATAAAATTAATATAGCTACTGAGCTAAATTATTTAGCACAAGTTAAGGAACAAAGAAATAAAACATTTTAAGTAAAATTAAAGAAGTTTTTGCACTTCCATGAGAAATGAACCTGGCAGATGTCCACTGCAAACAACCGGAGGAGCCTAAGTGCTGGATTTAGCAAAGGACTTGCACTTTTACCGGCTACGTAGGTGGTCAGCTGAATTAACAGCTAAGAAGAGCACATGTAAGGGTGATAAGTGAAAATTAAGAAGATATTTGAAGCTTTCTAAAATGACATTCCCATTTAAAAAAAAAAAAAAAAAAGTAATACATCTTTATCAATCCACCTCAAAGTGTCTGGAAAATTGATTGATAAATGCCTTGTAAAGTTTCATAATATTAGCTGGCTATAAAATAGAAACCGAATTTCATGATCCGGACTCTCACTACCAGTTTAGATAACTTAAAGACACACATTTGTTAAAGCCACAGATTAGATGAAACTAGGGAGGGATTGCAAATACTTTAGATTAGGGACACAACACGCATGTTCTTTCAGTACATTAGATGAACCTCTGTAAACTGAAATGTTGCGTTGCATATCTGAATGAGAAAGAAAATATGCAAATACCACATTAAGAACAACAGGATTATCAACAACATGGCCTAATAATAATAATAAAAGACTATGGAAGCCACATCTGAGCAATGCTTGCTGCTGTTGTCAAAAAGACAAATTTCCTTACATAAGGGATGAACAGGTATGGTGTCTGTAAGTTGTGGGACATCATCACTCTTGTAGATGTCACACTATTGAAGCATTGGTTAGAGAATCAAGCTTAGATCTTATGCTTTAAGCAGTGAATAAATCTGTGACAGTCCAGATAAGAGGAACAAACAAGATAGGAATTTTGCAAAATATGGCTTCTAAGATTTGGGTGTCAGGAATTGCTGTTTAGTTCTGAAAAGAAAAAGAAAAAAAAAAATCATTGTTGAAGAACCAGAAAAACGAAAGAAAGGAAGGACTGCAAAGAAACAAGAACAGATGAGACTTTTAATAAACAACAGTTGGTACTAGGAACAATTGTGATCTGCAGTTTGCTAACAGTGCTCCTAATTCTATTTTCCACATGTTGCCAGATGAAATCCTGAGTTAAATTTCCATCATGGGAAGCCTCAGTTAAATCTGAGTAAAACCCTTCCAGTAACATGGCCAAAAAAGCATGGAAAGAGGATATCTGCTGAAGACCATGGGCTCTCCTTCCCTTGAATTTTTGAGACCTGTCTGGGTAAAAAAATATTTTTTCCATGAGATGGTCAATGTTTAACACATCACTAGAGCAACAGGTTACTTCTGCCATTATACCCAGCAGAGCTTTGCCCACATTCTCTCTTTGCTCCTACTGTACTGCCTGTCAGGAACAGTCTGGATGCATGTGCTCTTATTTTAGTACCAAGTTCCTTCCATCTTAATGTTTTATTATTTTTCTTAAGTGATATGTTTTTCTTTTTTTCTAGAGAAACAGACAAGTACCTTAAAATATTTACGCTTTGTGACAATACCAATGGGTTGCTGTAGTCACTGTAAATACCTACAGTGAACAAAAGTTAAAACTGGATGACAATTTCAGCAGGTGATTCTGGGAGTATGACTTTTATTGTCGTATATTAAAGTTACTATGATTTATTTTCACCAATTCATATAAAACAAGATAAATGAAGTGAGTTTAAAATGGACAGTGAATCTTATGAGTTGGCTACAGAGTCCCAGGAGTGAGCTTTCACCAAAGCAATGACTGAATTAGCTTTAAAATTTACACTTTTCTTAATTCATTAAGGGGTGAGTTGCTCATTGCCTCTCTAATATAATTTTCCACTTGCCCAGTCAGCAGCCTTAACAGAAGATATCACAACTATCATATATCAGGGCTGCTTCCTCCCTTGTGTTTGATGGTTTACGTGTCCTATATAGGTATCACAGAGCTCACTACCTTATAAATTAAAATGAGGCTTAAGAGTAACCATCCATCTGACTTTGTTATTCTTCCAGTTTCTGGTGGCTTTGTTTCATAGCTTTCCACTTCCTTAGATAGATAACACTTTTTCAAGTTGTAGAAGAAATTATGGCATTGTTCTCAAGGGTGACTGACTGGTTATATGCCTGATCTTAGGAGACTAGCAGGAACATCATTTTGCACAGTCATTTTTGTGACTTATGGGATCTAAAGAACATATTTTTCCACCTGATAGTGCTTTTCAATCCCTATAAAATGCTGCATGCCAGAAAGGAATGTGATGACTTATTTCACGCACAGAGCAAGGCAAAAGCAAAGGAGGTATTGTAGGGTAACTTGACAACTTCTTTGGAGAAGTTTCTTCTTTGAGAAAGTTCATGCTCCAAAAAAAAACCTTAATACATATGGCCACGGAAAAAGCCTCATTACAACAATAGCAATTAAAATTCCAGTAAATAATTCTGTAATGGGCTTAACAGGGGATTTTGCTCTCTGCATTTCTGTGTGCATTTTTTCACAGGAAGACTGTGTGTGGCTTGTGGTTTTTGGTTTTTTTTAGATTTGTTGCCATTGTAATTCCTCAGCCTTGGGTCATTGCAGGGAGGCAACTGCAGAACAATGAAAGTTTGGCAACATTAACCATGAAAGTATTATAGCTTCAGCTATCTCCTCTCTTCCACAGCTACACATCACTTTCTATATTCATGCAGGCTCCTGAAAGGCTTTGCAGGAATACTGCTCAGTATGCTATCCCAAAATAAAGTGGCACTCTTACAGATCACAAACATCACTGCAAATATTCACTAAAGCTTTAAGATGGTAGAATATATATGGCTTTATCCTATTCACACTGTCTGTTGCTAAGGGGAGCTTATAAGGAAGACCATATGCAAAATGAAGTAAAGTACATTGCAGTTATGAGCAGCAACTGAAAAACTGCAGATGCAAAGATATAATCTGATTCCCACTGCTTTTTATTCATTATCTGATAGATCCCATATCAAGTCTCTATCACTGTCACTGACTACAGCTCATAATCCTCTTGCTTCATTTCTACAGGCATTGCCGCTGCAGATAATGATATTATTATTTAATCAGATTCTATAGATAAACAGAGTCAGACTACAAAATTACAAAATTTGTAATGTCTTAGTGGTGTCTTGGCTCCACCTAAAGAAGAAAAGGCTGACCTGCCTCAGAGGCATAACCAACCTGTGGAGAAAGTAAGTCAGGAAGAGGAAGGAACTCCTCTACTGGAACCCACATGTGAGATCTGCCCTCCCCTTCTCACCCTAGGCTCACGTAGTTTGGGGGTCAAGACCCCAATACTCTACCTTTGCAGAACTTTCTTCCACTGGAAAAACAATCAGTATCTGGCATCACAGTTGTAGTCTTTCATGGACTTTCTGGGTTGGATTCTCCAAAAGGAGAACTTGCTAATATATTTATGAAAAGCTTTTGCCTACATTTGAAATGAACAGCTTTTCAGAGGCACATATGAATCATAACTACATTTCCCAGTGTGTCATGAAAATTAGAACCATAATGATAAAAAAGCAACTATACCCTTTACACATGCAGGATAAAGATTGAGTGGTAAGTAGCATCACTAAATACCCCTTCTCACTTCCTCACATACCTTATTGTTCATTGCTTTTCTACTGTTATATTGAAGAGTCATCACAATTATAAGCTCTGTCACGGAGTTTCCATTGATCATCACTTAACTCACCACAGATAACCCTAATCAGATAATGTAAATTTTTAACTCCCGAAATTTCTTAATTGGTAGATCGCTGTCTCAGATGGTTGCTAGATAATAGTCCCTATATATTTTTAATTGATAGCTCTTGTTAATCAGCAGTAGCTTTGTAGCGGCTTCTTCAAGAACCTGTAAATGCCATCTGGCTATTTCTGGAACTGGTTATCTGAAATATTTGAATCAAGGCATCTCTGATGAATTACTCCCAAGGAGAGAAAAGCTAAGCAAGTGCTCACATGAGATATCTCATGATAAAGGCAGAGTCTATATCTACTTTGCTGAAAGCAGCTCCAAGATCAGTCTCATGAGAAGTTCATCCAATGAGCTTATACCTGAGGTGTAAGGCCCAGGTGACTATCCCATTCACCATGTAGGTTATTCACTCATTTTTTGGGGGGAAGAAATGAACAGGATGGGAAGGATGCAGTGCTGTGGCCACACTTCTCACACACTGTAAGCTAAAGGTTGTTGAATGGTGAGAGCCCACACAATTTGTACTGGCACAGCAGCAAATTTCCTCACCCCACCTCCAACATATACCCTAACCCTACAGGGACAATTTTTCATCTTGCTTTGTGCTCCTCTGCATCCCCAAACTAATCGGCTCATGCCCAACACTGTAACACAAGGTGGAAAACAACCATGGAAGACATCAGGCATCTTTTTCCTTTTCCCAGCAGTCTGAGGGCCAGAGATAAATATGTATTTTCCACCTTCAAATGTTGTGAATTGCACAGTTCACTAAGTGCAGAGGGAAAAATACACTGTACTGAATATTAAACTAGCATAGCTTTCTCCAGAGAAGGGGAAACCAAGGAGTATGCTGTAAAACTGACTCAAACGATTTAGCACAGAACATGCCATTACCTCTTCAGAGATTTAATGAAAATCTGATCACTGAATTTGCAGAGACACACATGAGAGCTTAAATAAAGTATAACAAAAATAGAAACTTGTTTTTGAGCCACGGTCTAAAAATACTGGATACTAAAATAACTGGCTCTGTTCATTTTTTTTTAGCCTTTTATCTAGTCCTCTTGGAATAGTACTTCATATTATTTAGGGTGAATAGATCAACTGAAATCTCCAATTTTCCTTTAAATCTTACGAACTTCTTTCACTGCCTACAGCCTGGCACAAGTGTTTTGTTTTCTTCCCCCGATATGCACTGCAAGGCAGAAAGTTAATATGCTCGTTGCAAATGGCATAATCAGCTAGGTGATATGGGAATGCCTCTGAAAGCCTTAGCAAGTGCTCAGATCTCTTCAGCAGCCGCAGAAGCCTTTAGGGATAAATATTGAATGTGGTGTAGTGGGATTTAGCACCATGGCTCCTATTACCTTTCAGGGAAGGCATGCAGCTGAAGCTTTCTGCACCATGTTAAAAATTCAGGCCTTGATGTTTAAATATTGAACAAAATGTTTAATGTGAGAACATCAGTTGCTCTTTGTCGTTGAGGCACTAATCAAAGGAGGATGGAAAGAGCTTATGAGCCTTCATATTGGCTCCTTTCACTGATGCTATTATAAATGAGGGCACCGTTCAGCCAAAATGTGGCCCCCAGCCAAAGGCACAGAAATGCCAATTTTAATTTATTTCATGGTTCATAAATGCACATACAGGGAACATTAAAATTTCCATCCTGGCTTTCAGCATCATAAGTGCTACAGGATGACAGACTGTTAGGGAAGACAAAGGCATCAGATTATCATCTCAGGAGAGAAGGTTCTGCTTCCCACAAGGTATAGGAATTACTGGTTGGTGGGAATTTGGGTTACCCTAGGGAAAGTGCAGCTGCCATATAAACAGCAAGAGCAAGGATCTTCCTTGCACATGGATCCCTTGCCACTTAGTGAGACCTTTTATCTGGAATATTATTGATATCTGCTCCTGTGTTACTATTTCACTGTGTATTTGTCGTGCAGAAAGGACAGTAGACACAGAGTTTTCTCCTCTTGTTTCACTGTAGGAGACAGTTTAGGCAATCAGTAGGAGGGAGTATTATGTGAGTGAGGATTATTGGTGCTGGCTCTTATGTGGTAATACATCTTCTCAGCACCCATAGGCTAACCACTGTCTCCTAGGACCTACAGAGCTATGAAGTTCCCAGGAGCTATGAAGGGTATGAGGACACAGAACTTTGCATAAAGGATCTATCCCCATCAGACTCAGAAAATTGTGAGAGCACAGACATGGCAAAAGAGTTAAAATAGGTCTATTGCAACCTTATCATTCTGTGATGTAGATAGTTTTTACCTATGATTTCCTTCTCCAGCTCTTCCTGGTTGTTCATGCTTTTATCCTCTTTGACAGAGCCACTGATCTCCAGGAAGTGATTTTGTCCCCACAGTTACATGTTCAAGGCAACTGCCTGCAGGCCATGGATTGGGAAACAGAATGGCCCTCTACTTAATGCAACAATCCAACCTGAATTGTCATTGAGAGGAACCCTTCCCTCAGTTGATCTTGTAAGGAGTTCATCAAATATTGTAAAAAAAAAAAAAAAAAAGCCACAAACCATCAAGACAACCAATGGAATAAGGACAGAAAAATAAAGGGAAAGAACAGTGGAGAGAATTGGGGACTGATGGGGGGGGGGGGGGGGGCGGGGATTCAAAAACAGAAGGAAAAGGGGTTAAAATAGAGGCAGATTAAGAACAGTGCTTCCAAATGCACACATAAAAAAAAATGAAGAGAGTGGATGAAAACAAAGAGGCGTGCAGCTCGGAGGCTTCAGATACTGCTTAATGCTGCATGCCCCTTTTGTAACAGCTGCATCCCAAGAAGAATCTAGGTGGACACTTGGTGAGTATAATTTTAGGATACTCCATCAGTACTTTATCTAGAAACCCAGGAAATTTGTCAGCATGGTCTTCTTTCCTGGGTAGGAGTGTAAGAATCCCTTGAAATTATGCAGTAGAAAATAAGTAGAGATTAAGTGAACAGACAGGTCTTTGAGGCAAGTGATCAGGAAAAAGTACTGGAAGCCTGTCTTCCTCCAAAACATCATCTCGCAAGTGAGTTGACACTGTTCTGTGAGTTCTTGCATCCAGATTCATTTTATCATTCACTTGGCTACAAAGAGGAGCTGAGGTAAATCAGTCTGTTTACTGATTTGGCCTAGGTATTTCCTGCATAAATGGAGGAGCTATCTACTAAGTAGTGCATAGAAATGAAAGTCAGACAGCTGTGTGGTGGTATTTTTTTGTGTCGTTGTTTGTTTTTTTTCAACTTGCATACTTAATGATGATCGTGCGACATCCTCCAAGTCAGCTTAGCTCTGAGACTTTTGGCTCCTCACCTGCAGAAAGGGGACAGTGAAGTTTTCCTCACAGAGGCCTCAGATTCCTAAGAGGCAACATAAACACTATCAAGGGAATTGAAAATGGAGAAAAAATGCCTTTTTTTGCTTTTTCTTCATTTACTTTAATGATATTCCAAAATACAGACACACCTAGGTGTTTCTGCCTGTTCATTTTTCTTTTATTTAATAAGAAGAAAGAATTCTATCCAAATTGGTTAAGCTTAGCAACATGGATTTCGGTAGTGAATATAAAAATTTTCAATTTCTGTCATACAGACAAAGCAGCAGTGCCTCCCCACAAACCTCTGGTGTGATGTCAGTGTAACCTTCCACAGCAGCAACTACGGCCACTTTTTAACCATCTCCTCTCAAAGAAAGTCTTGACTACATGGGGCACTGTTTTCTGAACTATAGGAAACACAACTTAAGGGAACTGCATTTTTGTCTTAAATTCTGCCAGCCATCCCTGTAGAGTGCTAAGGGAGAACTGTGTTGCTGGTTAGGCCACCAAAAGCTTCCAGCTTCAAAAGCATGAGCTGAGACCTGGCTGCGGACTGGCACTGAAGGCCATCTCCAGCTGATCCAGGTGTGGTGGTTTTACTCATCTGGGCAGCTGAGCTCCACCACACCACTCTCTCACTCACCCTCCTCGAAGGGAAAGGGGGAGAAGATACAATGGAAAGGCTCAAGGGTTGAGATAAAGACAGGGAGATCACTCAACAATTACCACCACAGGCAAAAGCTCCTGCTCCTGCATGGGCTCCTCTCCACGGGCTGCAGCTCCGGCCCGGGGCCTGCTCCTGCGGGGGCTCTCCATGGGCCGCAGCCTCCTCCAGGCCACATCCACCTGCTCCACCGGGGGCTCCTCCACGGGCTGCAGCGTGGAGATCTGCTCCGTGTGGGACCCGTGGGCTGCAGGGGGACAGCCTGCTCCACCAGGGGCCTCTCCACAGGCCGCAGGGGAACTGCTGCTGCCTGCCTGGAGCACCTCCTGCCCTCCTGCTGCACTCATCTTGGGGGCTGCAGGGATGGTTCCCTCACATTTCTTACTCCTCTCTCTCAGCTGCTGTTGTGCAGCAGTTTTTTGTTGTTGTTGTTGTTTGGTTGGGTTTTTTCCTCCTTTCTTAAATCTGCTCTCACAGACGCACAGACAACATCACTTATTGGCTTGGCTCTGGCCAGCAGCAGGTCCCTTTGGAGCCGACTGAAACTGTCCCTTATCTAACATAGGGCAGCTGCTGGACTCCTCACAGAGGCCACCCCTCCTGCCCCCCACTACCAAAACTTTGACACGTAAAGCCAATACGGCTTGTAAGTAGGTACCTGATCACTCACACCAAGAGTTCAAGATGGGCAGATGGAAATGATGGTTATACCTTCCCCTCTCCTGTCCTGTTAGCTGTAAAACTGGAATGTCTTCAGTCAGATAGCCACCTGACTTGAGGCTTTTCTTAGATTTTAACTGCCTTTGTTCAGAAGGGTGCAGAATTCTACTCTAATATTGTATTCTATGATCACTGGTTATTAACCAGAAACAAACGAACAAACAAAACAGTCAGCTGCAAAGATGGAGAATGACCCCCAAACTGATGAATTTATCTAAGGGAAAATGAATTATACAGTGTGATCTAGAACATATGCAAGATGGACTTGCGCAATATGTCATTTAACATAGGCTACATTAAGGTTCGTCATAGTGACTAAGATGCACTTTCATAATAAATAACAGTGTTTAAAATTAAAAAGGCAGCTCAGAATTCCCTGAGGGCAATCAGCTGAACATTGACTCTTCATAATAAATAACTAAAGAGAACAAGCTTCACACATAACTGTAGAAAGGAAATGCTAATCAGGAATAGGAAGATGGTATTGCCTTTGCATGAGGAGCTCACTGCTGGGATACTGAGCCCAGATAAGGTTTTCACTTGAAAAATGATGGATTCTGCCAACTGTAAATTTAGTAGGACATTTCTTTTTTTTTTTTATCGTTTTAGTTAGTTTCTAGGAAGCAAAGGTTCCAGAAGAGTCTAAGGAAGGGTTGGAGATAGCTGTATGGCAAGAGAAGAAAAAAGGTCAATATAAAAAAGCTTGACAAAAAAGGAAGGTGAAAGCATGATTTGATGACAGAGTATAAATTCTCCCATGAGGAAAAGAACACTATAAAGACTATTTAATGTAATAGAAAAAGAAAGAATACAAACCCTTATAAAACTAGGAAAAATCAGACTGGAAATAAAATTACACTTTTTAATGGATAAATAAGCATGGAAAACCTTTATTTGCAACGTGATTGAATAACTATCTGTATTTAAATGCATAATCTGTGCCACTCTGCCTCTCTAAAAATATCTTTTTTAACTCAGTCACGGATGTGACACGGAATCATTGAATGAAACTCTGTGGCCTGAGTGATCCAGGAAGTCGTATCACTTGTCAATAACAATAAGTTAAGACAGTGGGACCCAGTTCTTCCAAAATCTTGCTTCTTTAAAGCACTTGTGTAAACTTTATCTTGCTATGTCCTCTATATTACCCTTGCAGGTGATGGAGCACTGGCACAGGTTACCCAGAGAGGTTGTGGGGTCTCCCTTCTTAGAGATATTCAGAAGCTGCCTGGACATCATCCTAGGAAAACTGCTCTAGGTGGCTCTACTTTAGAAGGGGACTGGGCCAGATGACCTCCAGAGATCCTTTCCAACCTCATTCCTCCTGTAAGTCTATGTTTCAAGTAGGTGAATTTTCGCTGATCTCTGTGAACAAACCTTTGATCACATCATAATGTCAGAAGGTAAAGGACAGTACTAGGGGTATTATGCTAAGTCTATCTTCAGCAGATCCTCCTCCATATCTCCTTGGATCATCATTAACTGAAAGCGTTTACAAAAGTATCCATCCATGCAGGCATATTCTGGATCCTTAGACTATGGTATAAATTCTCTATGACTACAAGTTCCTGTGCATCTGTCACTCAGAGATGCTGATGTAAGGGTGCTAAAAAAAAAAGAAAAAAAAAATGAGGTAGTTTCCCCAACAATTTCAGTGTGCATTTTGTGTTTTGATCTCCTTGACAAGATAATATTTAGAATTTTGCTGGTTATCCTCTTGGTTGCTAAGTGACAGCAGAACTGAAGATGAGGAAAATTCACTTTGCAGGAGAGCACCCACAGAACACTGTTCTCAGGGTAGCGCTTTTACTATTACAGTGCAACACATGTCATGGAAAATGATATGCTAAAGAACATCCAAGAAAGGGACTCCTCCAGCAAAGCTGGCAGCTTGCAAATTTGAACTGAAACAGTCATTTCTTAAAATAAAAATTAAAAAAAAAAAAAAGAAAAAGAAAAGTGGGTTTCAGGGTGAGATCCAGGCTGTCATATTCAATTGATGCTTCTAGTTCATACAGCAGTCACCCTGGGGCTCTGATTTTATTGTATTCTTGAGCATTCTGCTAAAACCTATCCATGCAAGTAAGCATGTGGTATCAGTGGCTAAGTTTATTCTCTGAAAGAGATGATACAAGTGCAGGTGCAATCAAAGAGTGCTCTGCCTCCATATGGCTGCCTCGGGTTTTGGTTGTGGACTGCCTGTTTTTCTCCACGCTCACAATGCATGCCTGCATGTGCCCACACTGAAAACCTGGAAATTTTCAAATAGCTGCTGGCTAAACAATCTTTTATTCCAGAAGGCTGAGAAGGCAGTTGAAGGACATCAAAGCTGATATCTCCAGCCTGCTCCCTGATGGCATCTATATGCTATTCTTCAACAAGATGTCAAGCCTGCTTTCTCAGAGCAAGCATCTGTAAAGAATATCTGTGCTATTGGGCAAGCCAGAAACATGATTAATCCACTGAACTAAATGGATGTCGTACCTCTTTATAGATATATCTCAGTCTGTTACAAACATGCCTGATTTAGCACACAGGTCCTTCCACTGGCTTCAGTGAGACTGTTCTATTTAAAACTGCTCATGTTTAAGACTCTTGTAAAGCTACAGTCCACAGACAGCATAGCAATTTATTATCGGTTAACATTAAATTTAACTGCGATCTAATCTCAGTTGTAGTCTAATGACAAAGAATATATGAAACTACATTTAACAGGAAACAACATTAATTCTACATGAAGCTAAATGTCTCAGAAGGACCTCTTTAACAATCTAAATTCTAACTGAGACTTGAGAGCAGACTCAGCAAGTTTGCCGATGACACCAAGCTGTGTGGTGTGGTCAATATGCTGGAAGGAAGGCATGCCATCCACAGGGACCTGGACAGGCTTAACAGGTTGGTCTCTGCAAACCTCACAAGGTTCAAAAAGGTCAAGTGCAAGGCCCTTTATCTGGGCTGGGGCAATCCCAAGCACAAATACAGGCTGGGCATGGAATGGATGGAGAGTAGCTCCAAGGAGAAGGACCTGGGGGTGTTAGTTGATGAGAAGCTCAACATGAGCCGGAAACGTGCACTTGCCACCCAGAAAGCCAAACATATCCTGGGCTGCATCAAAGGAATTGTGGCCAGCAGGTTGAGAGAGGTGATTGTCCTGCTCTACTCTGGTCTAGTGAGACCCCACTGGGAGCACTCTATTCAGATCTGGTTGTTCATCCTGGAGAAGAGAATGCTCCAGGGAGACCTTACAGCAGCCTTCCAGTACCTAAAGGGGGCTACAGGAAGGCTGGGGAGGGACTCTTTGTCAGGTAGTGGAGTGATAAGACAAGGGGTTATGGCTTCAAACTAAAAGAGAGTAGGTTTAGATTAGATATAAGGAAGAAATTATTCACTATAAGGGTGATGAACAGGTTGGCCAGAGGAGCTGTGGATGCCCCATCCCTGGCAGTTTCAAGGCCAGGCTGGATGGGGCTTTGAGCAACTTTGGTCTAGTGGGAGGTGTCCCTGCCCATGGCAGGGGGATTGAAACTAGATGGGTTTTAAGGTCCTTTTCAACTCAAACCATTCTATGATTCTTTGATAACAGTGGTGTTCACTGGCCATAGTTGCATACTTATTGAATAATAAAGATAGCAATAATGGGGTTTGTGTGTGTTCTCTGCTTGTTTCTATGTTTTGCTATATCTCGGTCTCTTTTTAGTACTAGTATTAATTGCACAATTTGTTTTCTGAAATCATCCTTGAAAATATATTAAAAAAAAATGCTGGGAACATGTATTCTCCTAAATTAGAGAGACTTTTTATATAAATGAATGCCATATCCATTAGTCTTAATCATACATGAACACATCACTCATTCTAAAATTCTTACTTTTACAAAAAGAGTCCATATGTATATTATAGTATTGTAGGCTTTATGTTTTGCAGTCTCACAGAGTTAGATTCATTTAAAGCTCTGAGGGCAATTTGTTTTAGTTTCTTGCTTTGTTTTTGTCTTGAAACTTCTGGCAAGGTGAAAATATTTTATCCCATCTGTTTCATTTTGTTTTACTTCACTCCTTGAAACACATCAGTATTTTTCTATGATGCCTACTTATGAGACTGACCAGCTGGCCACGGGTCTAATATGGCCAGCTGTTAGATGCTCCAGAGGGTGAGTACACATGCAGGGGAAGGTTATTAAACTGATTTGCAAAGTTCATATACTGTTGTGAACACTTACGTGTAAAATAAGCAGTCTCTGGTCCTGTAAGTAGATTAATGCAGTAATTCTCACTTTTCACAGTTGTTCACAGCTTTCTGATTAGTGATTAATTTGTAAATATGACTTCTGAAGACCAACTTGTTTCTATTTATTCACTGATGTTATAAAAGATTATAAATAATCAGCTTCAAAAAGATACATATTAAAAAACCCTTTCTTCTTGTTCTTGCTGTAGGCAGCGTATCAAAATGAAGACAATATTTTTTAAATGCACAGCTATATTTACAGTTATAGTTTATGAGTTAATTGCATGTTTTCTGTAGCCTGACAAAATCTCTATTTGACCATTGAATACGCAGCAGTACCAATCCACTAAAATATTAATCATAAAGACCACCTACAGGTCTTCCTGTTTTCTAGCAGCCATCTGGCTGTTAGAGAAAACCTGGCTCAGAAGGGAAAGGAAGAAAATTGCAGAACTCAGAAATAGCACATATTTGTTGAAAAAAAAAAAAAAAAAAAGGCACTCAAGCTCCTAACAATCCCCCTCACCCCCTCAACCCTCAGTGAAATAAGAGATCTTGAAAGTTTGGCCAGGCCTGAAGCTGCACAGCAAAGCATCTTGGAAGTTTGTGAGACAAGCCATAATAACTGCATAAAATCTTTAGCTAATGAGTAGACAAAATAATGAATGATAACAAGAGTAGCTTAGGGAATATTTCATATTTTGCAAGAGGCAATAGGATTTTTATAAAAAACTGTGACAATATATCAAAGTGTCTGTGTCAGTCTTTATTTTAGTAGAAGCATGAATCCCACGATAGGAACAAAGCCAAAAACTGCTTTAAAACTACAGAATGGTTGTGTGAACAGGTCTTCATTTTATCTGCTAATGGCCATTTTATTGTTATTTCATAGCAGTTTCTAGGTTTGCTTTACAATGAAGATGGACATGGACTTGCAACTCTCACCTTCAAATGAGCCACCAGGCAGGTGGCAGTGCCATATACACATAGGTAGGAGTTTTGCAAGTTGCTATGTGTTATTCCCCCCTCCTCGGACTCTCTCCTCTCTGTATACATACATATATATTTGTACTTGTATATACAGTTAATTACAGTGTATATACAGTAAATTCCATATTTTGCCACAGTACCTTGAATATTTAATGTTCTCCTGTAAGAGCCAAAAGTCATCTTATATCCTTAAATTGGCCTCTTAACAGATTCTCTTTGTGAGTTTTCTCATCTGTAAAACACTTAGTTGTCAGTTACGAGGATTAATGAGCTGATGTTACAGAAGTGCATGGAAAGCAAAAAGTGCTATATTAGATGCTAAATACAATTTGTATCATCATGTCAAAGGTTTTAGTTCAGCTTAATATGTGACTGGCTATCAGATGTGCATTTTCAGTCCTGTCATATGTCATATCATGAAAATATTTTAACCAGAGTGGGTAAAAGTGTTTTGAGAAGTACTTGCAAATCACAGAATCACAGAATTATTTGGGTTGAAAAGGACCTTAAAGATCATCTGGTTCTATCTTCCCTGCCATGGGCAGGGACACCTTTCACTCTCTTTTTCTCCATGGTCACTCCGGCTGAGCCATCAGATGAGCAGTTACTTCTCCAAGTGCTGACCAGAGTCCTGATACAACTCTCGCAAGTCATGCATGCTCAAGGGGTTGAGGGCTGAGCAAGCAAATGTCTTTGGTAACTTAAAATTTCTCTATGCTCCCATTTTCTCTACATGTTATTTTATGCTCTCCTTGTACAGGTTTTGGGAGATACAGTGAATGCTTACAGAAGAAGAGGCTGAGCACATTTGGGTTGTCTAGTCTAGAGAAAAAAAGGCTGAGAGGTGACCTCACTGCTCTCCAACTCCCAAGGAGGACATGCAGAGGGAGGTGCTGGCCTCTGCTCCCTGGTAACCGATGGCAGGATGTGTGGGAACAGCACATAGCTGTACCAGGAGAGGTTCAGACTGGATATGTGTAAAGATTTCTTTACCATGAGGGTGGTCGAGCACTGGAACCAGCTTCCTAGAGAGGTGGTTGATGCCCTACGCCTGTCAGTGTTCAAAAGGCATTTGGTAATGCCCTCATTAATATGCTTTATCTTTTGGTTAGCCCTGAAGCAGTCAGGCAGTTGGTGATCCTTGTAGGTCCTTTCCAACTGAACTATTGCATCCCATTTCATTTCATTCTAAAACATTTTGAGCATCCCAGATGAATGATTTGTACCAGCATTTGGATTATCACTGCTTAAGCTTCAACACAGTCACAGCCACAAGGGGGACCATCTTGTTGCAGGGTAAAGTTGCCATTTTTATCTCCTTGTTTTCCTTTTCACATTCTGTTTGGAGTAAGTTGGGTGATTTTTCTGTGAATGATGATTTGTCTACTTGGGCACTTGTGCCTAAGTCTAGTGAGGTATATCCAAAGCTCTGCATAGATCCAGCTTTCCTTGTTTATAAATCAGTGGGAAACTTCTCGCTGCCTGTACTAAAAGAAGAATGAGGTCTGTGTTCAACTGTTTTGTCTCCAAACTACTTAAATTTCACTCTTGAAGATAAATCCCTTACCCTTGCCAAACACCTTTTTAGAAGACTGCAGCAATTAGAAATCCAGGAAGAACAGATTTGTTGCACTATTCCCACTGCTAGCCCAGACACTGTCAATAAGAAAAGGAGCTGGCAGACTAGAAGTTGGAAACTCTGAACTTACAGGCTTATCAATTCTGGAAGCTTCAAAAACCACACTTATAGGCCTAGTACTAGCCAGATGGAAAATGGCTATTTATTTAAGGAAGACTGAGAGACAGATTTTTTTTTATATTCAGAGTACATCTTTTTGTCAAATACTGATTTCATTTCTAGTGTAGTATCAATATATAAACTTTTTCTTAATTCTGTTAAAAAAAAAAAAACTTTTAAGAGTCTATAAATATATATATAGTAACTAATAATATGTGAGACCAGAACTTGCCCCATCAAGTGCAAGTTTTGTTTTTAAATGAATCCATTTCATGTCAACAAACAATATTAGCAAGGTTCAAAATAACTCCTGAAGGTGAATATAAAAAATTTCTGTATGTGTGTACATATACATGCATACACATGTACACACACATGCTTTCAGACTCTTGTCTTTGGTTTCTATTCTCCTACCACCACATTAATTCTAGCTTCATCAGATGGAAGAGAAAAGCTTGAGTTAAATGTTAGCTGTTCAGAAAGTCCAGAAGACATCCTGAGAAGAGAGCTGGATTCGAAGAGATAACGTAAACTGGCTTTTGAGCTGACCTGATTAGGACAAGGACGCATTCAGCAGGGGCATGCACAAGGCAACCTTAGCAATACTAAGTTACTAATTCCAGTTACTAATTCCAGTTTTAAAGAGTAATTCTGATCTAATCCAGGGGTGAAATATTAGACATTTCCTGAATCTGGATATACCTTATACATTCTGCTTTCCCCCTCATCATTTGCCGTGAAACTAGTTATGAAACTAGTTATGAACCAATGGATAGCTTCTCCATTCAATCAGATTTGCCTGTAAAGCAAAACTTCAGGTTTAAAAGCATTACCTGAGAAAGAAGCCACCTGGGCTTCCAGTGTGTGTGCATCGATGCCCAGCATCCTGGTTTCTAAGGCCTAAGGTGAGCATGTGATAAAAAGTAGGAGAAAAGGAATTAATAGAACTCACAAAACCAAAGGATATTTTACCTCTGAAGTCTGGTTGAAAGTCTCGGCTGCAGCCAAGGTGTCCATCAAGGTGTCCACAGCAGTTAGGTGTCCGTCCTTGGTCCTAACAACAGTTCCCCATGGGATTAAAGCATGTGTGTTGACTGCCTAGTGGAAGGGGAGCTAAATGACACTGTTACCAGGTCCACAGCCTCCTGAATGCAAACGTCCTGACATTTGGGATGTCATCGGAAGTAATGCATGTATATAAATTCCAAATAAATCTGCCTTCACTTTCTAGTTTCTGTCTTCACCCCTTTTTTATCTCTGTTTTGGGATCTAATGCAAGACAAGTCTCTCCACTCTGCAGACGTTAGCGGAGGTCAGAGATATACTTTGATCTTCTCAGGGGAGGAGTGAGAGACGAAGAGAATGGGAAAAGAAAGTTTTTTAGCACAAGAATGCAACATTTTCCTTTCTTTCCAAGCAAGTGCCCTCCCTCTGCTAGAACAGGTATTTCTTTCAAGGCTCTGGCTGTCTGCAGGCAGATCCTGTTGTCACTAGGGCTCGCAAGAGAGCTGCTGGAGCCGGCCTTGGCTTGCCGTGGAAATCATTGCTCTTCGGCAAAACCCAGGCTTTAGGCAGCGAAACGTGCCAGTCTGCTGCCAGGAAGAGATGGAAACCCTTGGGAGGCAGTCTGCACGGCGGAGAGCCACTGTTCCTGTGCTGTTTGTGAGCTCTTACAGGCAAACACTTGTATGATGTATTTTTCTTGTCTCATTCCCATGCAAGCCTTGTCAGAGAGAGGAAACAATTTTTCTGAAACAACCACGCTGTTCCACCCAAACAAACACCCCTGAGCAGTGAAATGACCTGTGATCATTTCATATTTAATCACATGGCTTCTCCTGGCATAGCAGATAGCACCATGGCTGGTGTGAACTAAGTGTGGGTTGCGCCTTGACACCAGCACCGGTATTTTGCTGTCATCTTCCTCCCTCTCCAGCATCCCCCGAGAGCGCTGCCGGGAAGGGGAATGTGACCAGCTGTGTTTCTGGAGCACATGCAAAGCCATTTCTGTCTGTGATGTCTATACAGGGCTGGGATGGCTTGACAGAATTATTGTGCCACACTGAACAACAGTGCCTTCACTGAACAACACAGCCGCTGTCAGAAAGCTCTTTGATATGCACTCACTGCCAGCTTGTAGAAATAATTGGTTCGGATTTTCACAGGTGCTGAGCCTGTGTAATTCCAGTCATTTCATCACAGGGTATGTAAGGGTAAATGAAGAATGGCAGCTGCCATGGCATCACCATGGATGTGGGTTGCCATACTGTACTTACAAGAAAAGGGGAGAAAAGTTCTCCTACCTACTCCCACTTAATTAACATCTCATTTACATTTGGCTATGCAGCTGCTCAGCTACATTCCCAGAATGTGCAGCTCTCAGAAATAGGGGACCTGAAAATAGTATCCGGGGAAACATTTTTTTCATACAGCCTATTTTGCGCATCAGGTCTTCATCTCTGTTTTGAGAATCGGTCCCCTTGTGACTCTGTCATTCAGATGAGGACATTGCCCTTAGGAAAAGCACAGTTTTTGTCATTCCTAAAAATTGTTCATCACATTTGATTTACTTGAAATTGCCCTTTGGGAGCACACAGATGATTCACTAGCAGAAAACTCAGTCTGAGCTCAAGACTGCCTTAAAGAAGGGGGCAAAGCAATGGCCCTGCAGCCCTGCTGAAAGAAAGCCTCTTGCTGATGTTGAAGACCTTTACACCAAGGCTTCTTGGAGCCAGCATTTCCCAGGCTCAGTTTTAGATGTCTTATTTTGTTCTTCTGAGTTAGTGAAAGAGTGAGAACATTTTGGGTTTTCTGAACCTGTTGGGTAACATCTCTAATGCCTCATGGCCTCATTTTTCAGTGACGGAAGAAAGCTCAAGAGCTGTTATCTGATGACTCCTGGAAAAATAAAAATAAAATAAATAAAATAAAATGAAATAAAATGAAATGAAATAAAATGAAATAAAATAAAATAAAATAAAAATAAATAAAATAAAATAAAATAAAATAAAATAAAATAAAATAAAATAAAATAAAATAAAATAAAATAAAATAAAATAAAATAAAATAAAATAAAATAAAATAAAATAAAATAAGGATGGGAAGGAGGGACTTAGAAAAGCAGAAAATATCCAGCAGCATCAGGAGTTACAGATGTGTGGCTGTAATGTGAAGTATGGGAAGGTGGAGAGCTGCAGAAGAGTCTTCCAAGGGCTCGCAGCCTGATTCCTGGGTTATCTCTCCCAGCCTCTTGAAAACCAAGCAGCTCGCTGCTGGCCTGAGCAATTAGGAAACCAACTGACCTAGATAAGAAATATAGGGCTTTTGTCACCTTTCCATTTGTAGGAAAAAGGTGTAAACAGAAAGAGTTCCACCTGGGATATATCACTGTATGAAAAAAAAAAATAGGTGCACATGAAGTGGTTTATCCAATTCCCATATCAGAACTCTTTGCACAAGAGGCAGAGAAGAGCAAGGAATCAGGGGGAGAAATCCAGGAGGATAAAAAAGTGAAGGAATCATCCTGAATGAGTCCAAGAGCTCATCCTGGAGAGAAAATTAAGAACTTTTGTGTTCAGAGCTGGGATGGTTCTTGGACAGAAATTAGAGATGTTATTACTTGTTTTCTTTCTCCTCTGTTCCTTTTTCAGGAATCCAGGACTTCGCACATTAACAAAATCTCATCAAACTTTGTTTGTCACCTCTCTGCATTTTACAGAGAGCTGTTTGAATTCTCCTGTCCATGTGGGCTAGGAAAGACTGGTGCTATTTTTCTCACTAACAATGATTCTGCAAGATATTAATTAAAATGCTTGTAGGGCACTTTAAACCTTGAGTTAAAGCCACAGTATTTGTGAATTGTATCACTTGTTTTATTGCTATCCTGGGAGCTAGACAGTAATATTTCTTTTATTTGCACATCTTTGTCCTTTTACATTTCTGAAGCACTGCTTTCTGTTTGTAATTTCTCCTGTTTTTTAACCAAGATGAAGTTTAAATTGCCATCTTTTTTGTTTACATCCCTGTTCAGCAGCATCCTCATTCATTACCTGTCAGCACAATGTCAGGAACAGCAGAGCTTCTGAAACCAGTGTTGCAAATGTCTCTCACTCCACTACCACAATCAATTAGTCACTTTGGGGCAGAACCATCTGTTTAGGTGTTCTCCTTCAAAATCTACATACACTGCTATTCTCTTCGACATGACTTCTTGTTTTCCAAGCTGATGCACGCTGACAAGACAGCCATAAGAAAAATAAACCCATAAAACAAAGCTATCCAGAGTCCATGGTACAGAATGTTCTGCTTTTTTTGAGTAATATATGATCTCTGAACTCTGCTTATGCAAACAGTTGAGACCATGGATGGCTGCTCATGGGAGAGGCAAGGTTCAGCAGATTGATAAAGAACGTGTCATCTGTGGGGCAGTGGGAACTTGCCTTCCCAAGTGGAAAGATGGGTTAGAGGACAGAGATTAAGGTTCTTGCAGCCTTAGTGCCAAAAGTGAGATTCAGCTCCTATTGACTCATCCATCTCAACTTCCAGGCTCCTTTGAATTGGTGGAAAAGTGAGACCAGGCACCAGAGTGAAAACGTTCTCCTGTGATTCCTTCCCAGACCTGCTCTTCTCCACTCACTCCCGAGGGATTCTAATGTTTGCCAGTTCACCTAGGGCTGTCGGCTGAAACCCACAGCTCTCACCTTCCCAACTTGGTTAGAAGATGCAAATATCTGACCGCCTGAGACTTCAAAGGAATTCCTTCAGAAGAGCTGAAGGAGTAACAGAATGCTACATGGAGCATCCCTTAGAGATCATGTGGGACAGCTTGCCACTTCTGTCAGGTTTTCTGTGACTTAGTACATCAGCCACCAAAATATGTAAATAAATAAAAAAGAGAGAAAGAGACAGAAGACAAAAAAAAAAGGGGGGGGGGGGGGGAAGAAGCAGAAATCTGTCACTGGACATACATAGAGAAGCTAAAGGTCATCCCCAATTTTGAATTGTTCTACTGCCTCCTTCATCTCTCCTATCCCCATGTTTTATGATCATTTTCAAGTGGTTTTGTGCAAGCATAAATTTACCCTTTGAAAAAAGTAGATATGATGATATGGAAAGTAAAATCAAAAGCTTGTTCTCTCCCCAAATGACAATAATCCAGGAAAATATTTTCTTCACAAACTGGTTTTATGTATAGTAACTAAATCTAGTAATTAGAAAAGTAGATCAATTTACCAGCTGGTATGAATCAATAGAAAGACAAAGGGGTAAACAAATACAAGCTGACATTTGAGTTCCTTTAAGGGCAAATTTATTTCCTTTCATTCAGGGAGAAGAAGTGATGGGGCAGAGTGAGGGAAAAAAAGCAAATACTGAAGACACAATGACCACAAGTCACTGTTACTTAGGCATTCTTTTCAAAAGAGAGACACAAGGTCAAAGTTTGCCTAAATGAGAGAAATGGGCTGAGAAATTTATTTATTCCTTTCATCTCCTCCCACCTAGCTGAAGGAGAAGTTAGTGCTCCGTATTTTTGATTAGCACATCTGAACAGCAAGCATGCTGCAAGCAGTGAGGGAGGCAAGGCTTGGCAGCCCCGACTGGGGATCTGCTGGGACCAGAGTCTGGTCAGTCATCTCCTGCAGGGTATTCACGGCCTCCCTGAGCAGTCCAGAGATCTGCCTGGATATTTTTAGAGCATTTTTGGTGACAGTCAGTCAGCTTTCCTAAGCACTGAAAAAAAAAAAAAAAAAAAAGAGAGAGAGAGACAAACAGACCTTTGTAGTTAGTAAATACAGGGCAGGCTGAGGCCAACTGAGGCTCCTTATAAAGAAACACTTCCCCCCCTCCCCCATGATGAAACGCAACCATGAGTTCTCCTCTTCTTTCCCCTTGTAACAAGGGTCATGTCCCAGCTGTTTTCCCAAGGCTGCTGCAGATGCACAGCCACGAGGCCACCATGCACAGAGCCCATGCAGGTGAACCAGGGATGACAGCAGGGTGCAGGCTCTCACCAGGGGCTCATATTCCTCTCCATCAGCTTGCCCAAATCAGGCCATGATTTGCTGCTCATCCCTGCTGCCTTGTGCCCAAGCAGGGGTTTGGGAACATTGGCTTCTCTTAGCAGTTTGTCTTTTTGGATATATGTCAAAACCTAATCTGAAGAGATGCTCAAGGACAGGAACTGTTAACGTGCAGGAGCCCCAGGCTTGGCAGGGGAGGTACCTGTCTGGCTACGCTGCAGGCTTATCAGCAGACCCAGGATGAGGTGCGGCACCAGCTGCTGCTGCCAAAAGGGAGCCAGTTACTCTCTAGAGCCAATCTGTCCCTGGTAAACTCATTCCTGGTGAGAAATAAAAATAATGTGCCATCCGAAGCAGCAAGCAGGGTTCTTGTTCTGCCAGTTCTTCTTCAAGAACAAGGAGGCATTCACTGACATTAAACACTGAAAGTTCAAAAATGGGTTTTCATACACCACATGCAATTAAGCTGTTTTCTGTGTAATAGAGCAAGTTGTCAAGTCCTGGGACCCATCAAGATCATAATGTACACAAGTGCAGTCTTGTTATCCAGGCTGTCCCAACCTGACTAAAGTGAGAGTATTTGGCAGAGCCAATTAACCTCTGTTTAAGGATTTGAAACAATTTGGCTATTAGAGATCAGGGGACAGACGGTGGAGGAGAGGGACTTTCAGGTGACCACCTCAGAGCTAAACCTTCCTCTGAAACAGCCAGAACAGCCCTTTTAAGAAATAGCTTGCCTTGACTGAACCTGTTTTATGGACTTGAGGGACTGAACCATGTTTGTTATCTTCTGGTTGGGTTTGTTAAATACTGCTTAATACCAAAATTAAACACGAAGTGTCCAAACACCATAAGTCTGTGGTATCGTGCTAGCCCCTTGGGATGTAATATGGGCTGAGCCAGTGGCCGGACAGCACAGTTTCAGCCTTGAATATTGTGCGTGCCTGTGGAATGCTGCATCGCCACCTTCCCCTGGGGATATGCATGAGGTAGCATAGAAGTGGCTCGGTTTAGCAAGGTTTAGATTTGGAAACAGAAACCCCTTTCCATCTCCAAAAGCCATCAGGATGTTGTGGCCTAATTGCTAGCCACAGCAGTGCAGAGAGAGGATAAAACAGAGTGGGAAAGGTGCACCAAGATAGTCCCCCCAGAGACCTTTTTCCATGGCAGTCAGTCCCCCTCATATAGCCAGGCCTTCTCTCACTGCCTGCTCCAGGCATTTGCAAAAATTACTGCTGCCTTTGGCAAATGTTTGTATAGCCTAGAGCCCAACAATTAGTGGCTTTGCATGGGGACATCCTAACCATGCCCTTCTGTCACTCTGTTCCTTTGCCACAGGCTTGGCAGGGGGTAGCCTCAAGCCAATTCCTCGTTTTTTTCCAGCAATTTCTTGGCTGGGGATGGGCAGCAAGGACGAAAGTACCCATCAGTTGCTAGTTAAATGTAGCTTTTAAACTGTCAGGGAGAAAACTCTGTCTCTAAAGGACCTGCCATTTCATACTGTTTAGGAGGAAAGAGGAAGCTGTTTCAGGGCTGAAGGCTCTCGGCTCTAACTCCTCACCTGGGAAATATTTAATTTCACACTAGAAGTTCTCATTTCTCAGTAGGCTATACTGCCTGGATGCTGATCCCACAAAAAAGGCCACCACCTTAACTTTGCAGGTGAAAGCTAATACTTTAGCTCCTTTTCCAACATTGTAGTGCACACCAGTACGTTCACAGGCATTTGGGGTGGTATCACTTGATACCCATGCATTATAGAAGACTGTCTCAGAGTGGGACTGCTACCCTAACAGTATTGCATTCATGCATAAACAACACAGAGAACATCTTGCAATAATATTCGTTATTTATAGCAGCAGCCAAAAGTCTTCTGGCTGTCTGTTCTGCCTGAGGGCAGCCCATACCCATCAGATCATGGCCAAGCTACTCCAGCACAGCTATTTATTAATTTGCTGAGATTCAGGAATGGTTAAGCTTTAATAAGTTTGCAACAACTCAAACAGACACCAGAGATATTATTTAACCAGCTGTTCGCTAACTTCAAATTGTGAATAAATGCTTCTGTATGAGTGCCTTTCTCTTCTTTTCTCTTGAACTATTGTAAAATATCAGAGCTCTACTGAATTAAATTCCCTTTTCAGGAGTTTTATACTTTAATGTTGGTTAAGATCTGTCAAATTGTAATGCTAATAAGTTTTATTCCTGGCTCTGCCACTGACTTGCTTACCAAAGAAATTTATTTCACTTTTGCTTCATTGTCCCCATCTGAAAACAGATTTACTAATATTAAGAACCTTTCATTTCAAAGTACTTTCAAGGCTTGGAGATAATTCACCATACAGGTTTTAAGCATTGTTGTTATAACCTTGGCCTACCTTGAAAGCAAGGATTGTATTAAGCCAAAGATCTGTTTTGAAGATATCATTGTTGCTGAAATGGGTCAAAATGTGACGTTTTTGCAAGAAGACTACCAGGCAGCCTCACATCTCATCATTTCTGTCTTGTGTCACTAGAGGGAAGTTAAATAAATACACAAGAGAGGCTGCATACAATGAAGCAGGGAATAGGTTTTACTGGGCTTGATCACATTTGTTCTTTTTGAACTCAGTAGTGCTGCATGCCAGAAAACTTCCATTCATTGCCACCAATTTAGAGGTTTCTCAGCATTTGAAATAAATGAAAAAAAAAAAAATAATAATGATACTGCTTAATAAACAGCACACTCTCAAGTCTGAATCCATTTTTCTTTATATAAAAAAATATGTAGTTATTCTGTCATTTTTTCCAATGGTTTCCTTCCTTGCAGTCTCTTGTCCCCTACTGCTGTTTTACTGTGATAAAACAATCACTGGGCCAGTTTAAAGCTGATACTTTAATACTTTTATAATGTCTATATCTTGATGATAAACAGTAATAATAGAATGATCTTTGTCTTTGCTGCACATTACACATGACAGAGCTTCCTGGAGATACTACATGACGGAGACCACTCTTACATCCAAGGAAAATATGAGCCAGAAATGCCTGTAAGGCTTCTTAGCCGTACAGCACTTAGGGTTATAAATAGAAAAGTAGTTGTGTAAATAAGTACATAGGGGGAAGCAAAGTTTGTGGGAAGAGGCCATATCTTCTGTCAGAGCATAAGTTCAGAAAAAGGAGATGAGCTTCATCGGGTCACTTAGACCAGGCAACAATCATTGCAGGTGCAATAACGCTGGTACTGCAAATGCATACACATTTACAACAGACCTGCAGAGCCTCAAATACTGAACATGTGGACCATGATTGTCTTCTGCCTCATGTTTGCCTTCAGATTGGGCAAACATGGCATCATGGCCAGGACTTCCCAGCCACTGTCTTCACCAGACCTCCCAGGTTCTTCTCTTCCTGGGATGGGGACCGTGCAGGATGTGCTGCTTCAACACAGTGAGGAGGGGGGCCCAGACCTATGTCACAGCTGCTGATGTGCCACAAAAATGGAAAGCTATGTTAAAAGAAGCCCTGGCAACAAGCATGAATCATGGCAATGAGCAAACCTATTCATCAGGGAAACTCTTCAAACAGGGAAGTTGGTTGCACAGCTCTTGGGTATGAAGATAAAATTTGAGAAGTCCAGCTGGGACAGGCCTTAACCCACAATTTAGGGCCTAGCAGATACAGAGTACCTGGAATTCAACTGATCTTGTTATGTGCTTTTTGAAACAATGGTAAGAACCGTTGTACCATTGGGCACATACCAAAAGTGTAATTTGCATTGTATGGGAATAAACTGTGAATTCATTAGCTGATCTGCAGCACAACACAATGAAATGGACAATGAGTAAGAGAAATCAGAGCTGATAGTCTTCGTACATTAGCATGCAATCTTGTAGCTTCATGGGTGGTTTCTGACCAGCTGTATGCAAGTACTGTGTGGCTTGTTGGACAGTTTAAATAAAAAACAGACAACATAACAACACAGATATCCTAGTGACAAGGGTCAAAGTCCCTGGCTGAAGAAAACCACAGAGGTTGGACAAACATATACCACTAGAAGGCAGCCCAGGCCAAGCATCACAAAACCCAGCTTGGTGGCCAAATCCCATAACCTAGTGCACAAGGTCTGGTACACAAGAGATTTGTGAAATTTGATAAATTAGGTAATCCTCTGTTCAAACCAGTGATGTTTTTCTTCATCTTTGTTATGCACTGAAGCTTTTTGTTTGTTTGTTTGTTTTCACAGAGCTGCTTGTATCAGTCTTGCTTTACTGAGAGGCCAAGGAGATGTTGTTTTCCACCACTTCTCCACAGCCCGGGTGGTCTTTGGAGCTAACCATTTCAAGAGCTGGACACTACTGCTTAAATAGACTTTATAAGTATGTAGTATAGTATAGTGTATAGTACACCTGAAAACTGACTATGGGTTGGAGAAAGGAACAAATGACTCCCTAAGTAAAGACAGACACTAGCAACATCCCAGCTCCTCCAATCTCTCACACTAAGTCTCCCTAAGAATGCTGAGGAATGGAAGCATCAGGGTGGAATGTCCTTTCTCCTTTGACCCAGCAATGATAACCTAGCAATACATCTAAACTCCAGTCCCCTGGAACTAGCAAAAACATTGTTTGGCCCTTTGTGAAGTGTTTGTGGATAGGAAAAGATGAACATGACAAGGATTTTATAAGTTACTCCATAACACCCCAAAATGGTAGGTGAAGATTGATAGCTCCATCCCAAGCACTACCTGTGTGAGACATTGGCATACATGAGCCACTCAGGTATGCTCCAGCCTCTCAAACCTTTATTATGGCTGTATCAGTCATGTCAGTAATGATCAAAAAATGAAAGTATTTAAACTTCATCTAACCCTTCTGCCCAATTATCTCCAGTAATATTCAGCTATCCCAGAATGCCAGCAAGCTAGCTACTAATTTCAGTGGGTTTCCCTCCTGATGTTTACCGAAACAGCCCAGAGGAAAAAAAAAAAAAAAAAAAACCTTCTTCATAATATTAGCACTTTCATAAGAACTACCAGCCAAAATTTTCAGGGCACTTTGTGAACACGAATTAATCTGCATAGTGAAAATAGAAGTGAAGTGACTTTGACTATTGTCCCCTTAGATTTAAAGGAAGAGTGTACAAGCTGGTTTTGCATAAATTTATTTCTGGGTCAAGCTTTGCATTCTTTGCCAGCATTAGTATTCATTAGAGAAAGAAAAAAATATGCAAGAATGGAATGCAGTGGATTAAAAATTGCTTTCAAAAATGGCCTTGAAACATAAGTCTTTCAAGGAAAGAGACAGTAAAACTTCAATAATACCTTTCTAGTTAATGAAATAGAAAAAGCATTTTAATATGTTTAGGTCAATAGAGCTCAGTAATGAAGGATATTCACTGACGCTGCACTAGAATGGAAAGTCATTATAAAAATCCAGATGTGGTCTATTTCACCACAGATTAAAATGTAAAACCAGTGATAAACCTTGATGTAAGGTGATCCACATTCTGTTCTAGACCATCATGTGACAAGTGACTTAAGGCCTTCACAACTTTATATACTTGCTTATGATACCCCCATCCCAAGACCTTAGATGGGATGAAATGATGGTCTTTAAAGGGGTCCTCGTAGCTCAGAACCCTAACACTACACCTCATTAGCTTAGAATGCTGGACTCAGGAGATGGCTACAGCATTTGTTCCTTTGTTGTTAGCATAGAAATATATTTGAAAAGTTTTTCCAAGCTTTTTTTGGCCGTTCTCCAAAATGAGGTGCAGAGAGCCAAGATGTGCAAAAGATCAGGAACTCCAATGTTAGGTGTGGGTGCTGAGTAAAGGTGGGTACCAGGGAGAACACTGTAGCTATAAGAAAAGATTGGGTACATTTTACTTCATTATCTTAATTAATTATTTACTGACTTACGAATTACCATCATGGAGAAACATGGATATCACATCTCTTTTTGGGCCTCTCATGACTGCTAGCTCATAGCCACAAGGTCAGTTTTCCTCCTCTCTTCTCCCCTGCTTTCTCCCACTTCCTTTATTCTTTTAAGGCTTACTTCAAATTACTTCATGTTTTTTTCAGTCCCAGCCCAACAGCTTTAACGGAGTATTTACAGAGACAGGACCAGCTGCACTGTACAAGTCACATCTAAAAAGTCTCAAGACCTGGGGCACTGTCATTCTTATCCTTACAAGCCAGGGAGCAGCCAATTCCTTCCTGGTGTTGCATTGTAGTCATTCCATCCTCTTTCATGCATCAGCCCATCCTGCATGCAGGTACCATGGATATGTAGATTCATTTCACTGTTTGATCAGGCACACATGGAATTATACGACCGGAAGAAATGGCAATAGACCATTTTACCCTAAGGACAGGTAAATATCCAGACTGTCTCTGAAAATTTTTTGTCCCACTCTTTTTAGAAATTGGCAGTGAAGAAGATCCCACAGAATCTGCACAATGTCTGTGCTTTGCAGCTTTTGTATTTTGAAACATTTTCCTAATATGGAATTTGCCTTTTCCTAGCTGATTGAATGGATTTAAGTAAGCTGATTTCTTCCTATCCTACCAGAAGCCCAAATAATGACATTCTCACAGGCCTCATCACAACGTTGTGCATACCATGACCATGACTTTAACTTCTCTTTTCTAAATCAGAAAGTACTTTCTCCAGACTTTTCAAACTTCACTTATTTCTGGTGATTTCATCTGGATTCTTTGATATTAATGTATCTTTTTATTTTAAGTTATTTTAGAACTCATCTGTCTTATCCACAAAACCTTGCTCAATACCTCTCATAAGGATATTTGTTAACTTTGCAACACCATCCAATTTTAACTCAGATTTAATTTATCAACTATACTCTCCATATTCTTTTTAATAGCTATTTCAATAATACAAGCATTGCCACTTTGTCTATTTTTCTTCAAAAAGTACAGCACTTGGCTGCTGACTTTCACCAATTATCATCTGTTTTCATATAGTCTCTCCAGTCCATCAAGACTCTTTTCAAGGCTGATCTCCTACCAAGAGCTTACACTCCCATCCAGAGATCTCTTCAGCTGTCTTAATCATATTGTCTCCTAATCATCAACATCACCCAAGAAATAATGACCAGCACAGGAACCCAGATTGGGTCCTGTTGAACCCCTCTTTCACCGTGAAAATCCACTCTTCCCCTGTGGTCCCTCAACCAATGTTTGCACCTACTGGTACCATATAGACCCCAGTCTCTAAGCTAGGACCCTCTGCACAGAAAGTGAGAAATATGAAGAACAAACTAACACAGACTGTTATTTATTCTGCTCTACCCCTGTGCAGGTGGATGTTGGCTGTCAGAGATCTAAACTATATTCTCCTAGTTTATGTGAGACTGTTGACTGGAAAACCATCAATAACTTCACTAAAGCTGGATCCGTAATTTACTAAAGAGACCTCATCTCCTGCTTCTACACAATTCTCCAATTCTCTTTCAAAAAAAAAAAAAAAAAAAAAAAAGGAAATTAAAGTAGCTTGGCCCAATTTGTTCTTGACATACATATACTCACTGTTTTTTAAACACCTTTTTCCTATTCGACAAACTTGCAGAAATTGATTATTTAATAATATTTGCTGGTACCTACCTGTGTAACAGAGTTAAACCATCTGATCTAGAAATCCCTGATAAAATGCGTACTCTTCCCCAGTCCTCTGGGACCCCAGAGCCCTTGCTGAGTCCTCAGAGATAATCGCCAGCAATTCAGAGCTGCCTTGTCTGGATCCTGAAATCCTCTGAATTTTATCATGCCCTGCTGAGCTGAACACATCTATTTTATATAAATAACGGTTGACTTTTCATTCACTCCCTGATCGCATTTGCATTTCAATCTCTTTGTTAAAATTAATTTTGTCATGTATCTAGACATAAGTAATCTTTTTGGAGGAGAAAAGTGAAGCAAAGATGGCAATTATTTTCAGTCTTCTCTACAGCAACTCCTTTTTTTATTATTCTCATTAAATAGTAGGCAGCTATGTATTCTCCTTTCCATCTTTATATTTCTAATGTATTCACAGAACATTTTCTTGTCATTGTGGTGATTTTAAACATTGAATTAGAACTTGGACCTTTGGTGTTCAGTCTTTATTTTGGGGAGAATTTAAAAAGGAACAGGGAAAGAATCAAAGGAGAAATCCAGTGAGCAACTGAAGAAAAAAGAAAGGACAGGACAGGAAAGGAACAGAAGAGATGAGATAGAACTGAGTGTCACATAAACTAACATCTCAGTAACCGACATTCTTTATATCACAATCAGTTTAAAAATTTCTTCCATGTGTGAAGATAAAAAAGAAATGTTAATCTAGCGAAACTAGATTTTTATATATATTATTCCAGTTTCTGGGCGCACACGAAGGGGGAGAGGTTACCTCTGAGTCTGACTTGCTTTGTCATCTTAAAAATTAGTTGTTGTGGTTTCCCAAAGCACCACGTGAGTCACCCAGACCATTTTTGGCTGATGCGGTGGTAAAGGTCGCTTTTCAAACACCATTGACGTCGGCAGAGACCCTTTGATACCTGGTACACTTGTATAAGACAATCTCTTTCTGAAGTGCACCTACAAAGACACAGCTGATAGAATCGGGTCATTGTTTCGCCCAGCCCCAAGGCCTTGCAGGGCATCCTGGCAAAGTCTCCATTGGCTTCACAGGCGCCAGGATTTCACCACGTCTTCTTCTAAAGAGAAAAATGAGACGGGTTCTCTGCTGATGTCTCCAAAGAAGGAATAGGAGCAGGTCCATTGAGTACACACAGTGCAGAACAGTCAGCTCAGGGGTGACATTAACACAAAGACTCTTTGTTATTTGTCCTCCACTGGAATTCATTGTTATTCAGTGCCACAGGACTGCAGGGCAGGTGTCATTTTAAAGATGCTGAACTGCGGTGATGTGCTGCTTTTTTGACCGCTGCCTGTAAGCCCATCACTGGATACGGCAGAAGACAGCTGATCTCCTGATACAACCTGCAAATTTGTCACCACTGGAGAACGAATGAATGATCCAGTAGAGAATTATCCCTCTGCCAGTCTCCTTAATGACTCCCTGGCTTTTGTGGGTGCGTGCACAGGTAGAAGCTATCCAGCTGACAGGTTGTGAGAACCAGCAGGCACTTATCATGCAGATCTTGTAGCACACTCCTTGGGTAGCATTAGATTCTTTGATCTGACTTCACATTTCAAATTTATTGAACAATATTGAATTTTAACTACCTGGGAGAAGCTTGGCAGCCTGTGCTTTCCACACAGCAGACGTGGATCGAGCACAATGTGGATCACATTTAGAGTAAAGCTGTCAAATATTTGGTAGCTGTTACTGGGAGCTCAGCAGACTTCCACTACCCCATTAATTAATGTTCTTTCATATCATTGCTCTCCTCAGGTGCTTTCCTGATTTGGAGCTATGGCACTGAGCCTTGGATTTTAATGTCAACTATTATTAACATAACTGCCCAACCATGCTGGCTGATTTATATCTGAAATAAGAGGAACAGACCCAGGTCTAATGAGTTAATGATTTTAAAAGGTGTGACCAGAGAGAAAATGGGAGAGAAGGATAGGTTAATGGGCTCTGTGTTCAAGGAATTCCTCTTAACCTACGCATTTGTCCCTAAAAGGCACTGTATTTTTGCTACACTTTCTTTTTCTAATAATCAGAGTGATGAACAACAGCTGAACTAAGGCACTTTTAAATGCTCTGACGGCATAACTAATCACTGGCATGGCAAACTCTGGGCCAGAGCTCCATCATCAGAGCAGATCTTTAAATCAAGAAGTATATTATGTTCCAGTTCTCCACAGATGTATGCATGTGATGCAGGATCCCATGGGTGGTATCTTATGACATCTGGTAGAGAGAAGATTGGATTATTTTGTCACAATGATTTTTTTTCAGTCTTAGTATGTTCTCATTCCAATTTTAATCTTGTTCTAGGAAAGCATCTCTATTTCAGAGAGCACTAAACCATATGCTTACTCTGCAAAATGACTCTACCTTAAATTTTGAAACTCCGCAGTGGCACAAGTACATGCAAAAGAGTTTGTCTGAATTGGATTGAAGTCAAAGGCAGGATTCACCACGTCAGCAAACCGGATCCTAATTTCTTTCTTTTTGCTGCATCATCATTAAACACCATGGGATCATTAAGAGCAGCCTGAGCTCACTCAGGTCTGGTCAGTCCCAATCCTGTGTGTTCTGGAAAACGTACGTCAGGAACCTTACATAATCTCAGCGTCTTTGATGTGGTTTGGTTTATTTATAGCAGCTAGCTCTTGTGAATAATGATTCCTGCTTCAAAGAGTTCATAGCTAGTTTCAAGTTCTCGTCCCTACTGTTCTCACCCTCCAGAAAAATAGCATGTTTCTCAGTGCATTTTTCTGCCATGGTGGAGCAAGCGTGCAAGATGACAATACCGAGTCCTATGCACTTTCTGTTGATTGATTCACTGCAGGTTGGTCAGGACAATACCAACAATAAGGAAATTAATTCTCTTGGTGGCAGGCATTTTCAGACATAAGTCTGATGTTCAGCCTGAGTCTTTTGTCCTCTACTGCATATTTTTAGAGGCTTTTGCCACTGGCACTGGTGAAATATTTACAGATGAATTCTTTGACTTTTATTGGCAGCCAAATGCTTTAGGTGGCAATTAAACCTCAAAATAGAGCAGTGACAAATTTGGTGTTGTGAAAAAAGTTTCTTTGCTCGGGAAAATATTTTCACTTTAATCTATTCACTGAATTTCTATTGACATACACAGGAAGTTTGCCCAAGGGCCCTTGAAGAGAGAATAACCATTTGTGCCAGTATTGCATAAAGATTTTAAAAGCATTGGGTTTCACCAATGTGATCTGAGTTTCTGTCCTAAGAGAAAAGCACTGAGTATTTGGAAAAGAAGAGTCTGAAGGAAGAAATTCAAAGAGATTTTTCCAGCTCTTGGGTTTGCGGTTATAAAAGCAGTATTTCAGGGTCAGAAGGCATCAGAAATGAATAAAGCTTGTGTTTCTGGATTAAAATGGATTTTTACATTACTAACTAACATATCAGAACTGGCTTTCACCTACACTGTGGTCCTTTGAAGCTCTGGGTGGTGTGGAAAACCACATGTGGAGCCCTTCATGGAGCAATTAGCTCATCATTTCATCTTTTCAAGGATGTGCTTTAATCTACCTCATCTTTTCTTCCTTGGTCAGTAATTTCAGGCCCCTAATCATTTTTATTGCTCTCCTGAAGCCTTCTAATTTCCAGTAGTTAGAACTTAAAGCAATATGCCCAGTGCAGTTACAGCAAAGTCTCTAAGAGCTACAAAGAGCTTCAATTACCTCTTTGGTCTTTAACTGCAATTCTGCCTGGCTTTATTTGCTGATAATATCAAATTGACAAATTATATGTCCACCATCATTGTAATGCCTGTACTTAAATTATTTTCCCCACATTATATGATGCCAACTAGCATTTTTTCTGACACTTATTTGTTTACTTTTTGTTCCATATTTCTAGCCTGTTTCTTTGTGTCTTTTTTTTTTTTTTTCAGGTTTTGTTAGCAAGCAGAGAAACTTTAGTCCATTTAAGAGCTGTATTTAGCTGCTCCAGGTCTTGTGAGCAGTCACCTTGTTATAAAAATCAGTCAGCTCTAAGGAACAAAGGCAAAATGCATCTGCTGTCAGGGAACAAACCAGGTCTAGATACAGCCCTGCAACAGCACACTGTTCACCTAATGAAAAGAGGACATCCCCATACAGGCATCAACACCCAGACTCCCTTTATAGTAAAAAGAAAGAAATGAGAACTTTCTAGGAGAGTATTGTCTGGTCTGCTTTAGGCACCTGTTTCATCATGATGTGCCCTAAAGATGCTGAATCTCTTCACTGACTGAAAGGAGAGGAGGTTGCCTCTCTGGTGGGTAACACTCTACAGTGTATATGTCTAAAGCAAGGTGAGATTAATCCTATTTTCTCTCTCTACTGCTAAAGCCCCATTCAGAGTCAGGTACAGGTGCAATAGATGCCTAATTTCAGCTACAGCAGCTACTTTGACATCTGAAACAGAAGGGGGTGACAAACAACTCGGGTCGGGACTCGTTTCCTAGGATCTGCACAGACAGCAGGAAATGCTTACAGCACCTAAGCGAGGTTCCTAGAATAGGCTAATTACAGCGTTCAGTGTCTCTGACCCACTTTCACATTTTTAATGCTTTGATCGTGAAAGCCTCTGAGACAGGCTCCTGCCTCTTGCATTGCCTGTGTGCACAACCTAGCATAACTGGCACAGTGTGCCTACGGAACCCTAGGTGTGTCTTAAGATATAATATCAGAACAAAATGGAATTTTGTTTTTCATAGAAAATGTTCACAGAACTTAATTTAAGTGGCCCGGCACATTAAACCTAATGGGTATTTGTCTGACTGTATGATCAACTGACTGCATGAACAAGTTCTGTAAATGTCTTTCCTGTAATGAATACTAAAGAAGTTAGCTGACCATTATTACTGAAGTCAAATTTCAGCTTTTGGAAGCCGAAAATCCTGAAATGCAGCATTGGGTCATAAGAAGAATGGAGTGCAGTGAATAGATCTGCTCAACCCACCAAGCACCATAAAACCTCCACACAGGCACTTTTTAATTAAAGAAGCTTCTTGTAACCTACCACTGTGCCTCAGTCTCCTTCTCCTTAACTCAGAGATCATAGCAGAGCAGTGTTCTGCGGGGTGAAACATACTGATATGGAAAATGTCGTTACTTCAGTGCTTCTCTGGTGTTATGTCCATCTTTCCAGGTCGTTAGCAAATCTGCCTAAAACCTCACTTGACAGGCACCTAAACTGTAAAAGTCTAAGCACTGTAATGGTGAGTGGAAATGCTGAGATTTCACAAGCTGTATTCAACTCATTAAGCTATAAGGAGCCTCCCTCCAGGCACATGCAGATGAGTGAGCTAGCCCAGGAGCCAGGGTTGGCCTGACCACTTGGGAACATGTTCCTAAAATGGCAGAGCCAGACCCAGCAGGTCAGGGTACCAGTCATGAGACTCTCAAATGTGCACAAAGTTTTATATCACCTTGGGCTCCAGATTCAATATTACTTATTTCAGGAACAAGCAGTAATAAAAATGGGAAGAAAAAAACCACCAGGTTTTTACAAGATAAATAGTTCCAGAGGGACATGCAGATAAAAAAAAAATCCTCAAAGGGACAGAGGGCTTTTTTTTTCCCCCTGGTTCCTGCAAAACAACTGGCTTCATCATTTTTTGTTGTTCATTTGTCCTACTTCTTACAGCAGCATCTTTGCTGAGACTTTCAAAAATGGCACTGACCTCTATTTACATTCCCGAGCTTTCCTCCTCAGGAATGACTCTGTACTCCAGAAAAATGGGAGATATCACTGTGCTGGGCAAAATGGAGATGGTAGCAGGCTTTGTTGTGACCCAGGCTCTTCTTGTCACAAACACAATATTGGCAGGAATTAGCTGCCACTTAAAATCTGTGCCTGCTTGAGAAACAGAGGACAATCCTGTGTTTAAACAATCCTGAACACCCCTCAGGAATAAGGAACTGGAACGATCTCCAGAGCCAAGTCTCATCACCAGCTGCCACATATCACTGAATTCATTTCATAAACTGATCACATTTCGTCTTAAAAAAAAAAAAAAAAAAAGCAGAACAGGAGGAGGGATTTTTGTTCTCATTGCATTACTGGAGTGTCTTCCAGAACCTCACTGTCGTGACAATTAGAAACATTATTTTATCTTCCAGCCCAGGTTTATACCATAAGCATTTGACATCTAATTGTTCTTCCAGTTGTATCCCTTAAACTAATTCATTTTGATCTTTCCCTCGTGTTCACCCACTGGTGTATTTATAGCTGACAGCCACATCCCTTCTCACTCTTCCTTTTGCAAGACCAGACAAGCCCCAAGCTCAGTCAGACTCTTTCCCAATGATGAACTCCCCCTCCTCTGGTCATCACCATGACCTCTCTCTGTCACTGCTGCAGTATGAACTCATCCTTCTTTTCAAATGGGTGGTGAGAACAGTGCAGTGTGCAGACACTTAACACTTTCCTGCTGGAAATACTTTCCTTGAGACATTCCAGAATTGCCTTTGCCTTCTTCACAGCTGCGTCATTTTTGTGGCTTCATGCTCAGCATTTATCTGACTGTTGCACGAGTCACTCTTCTTCTCAGTTATTTCCTGCTGATGAACTCCCAGCTTACAGCAGAAATCCATCTTATTACTCCCTAAGCCCCTGCTATAACAAAGTATTTAAGTTCCTAATTCCTATTGAGACAACTCTTAGCATCCTGCTGAAATCAGTAGGAATCGACTGCTGCTACCCTGCTCCCACTGAAATTATGGGGACTGAGGTTTTGTAGTGTACAACAGACAAATATACAAAAATACAATTTCACACAAGGACAGAAAATAAGTAAGGCAAATAACAGGTGATAATGCAACAATTCTGTTGTTTTACTTTTCTTCTTTTTTTCTCTTCTCCTTTTCTTTTCTTTTCTTTTCTTTTTTTTCTTTTCTTTTCTTTTCTTTTCTTTTCTTTTCTTTTCTTTCTTCTTTTCTTTTCTTTTCTTTTCTTTTCTTTTCTTTTCTTTTCTTTTCTTTTCTTTTCTTTTCTTTTCTTTTCTTTTCTTTTTTTC